>NW_006776123.1:106869-185911 GCF_000442215.2 Lipotes vexillifer
GGTACGCGGGCCTCTCACTGTTGTGGCCTCTCCTGTTGCAGAGCACAGGCTCCGGACGCGCAGGCCACACCTAACTTTTCGATGGGGAGAATAGAAGCCAGAAAGTTGCAGAAGAGTATCTTCCAATGTTTTCATATTGTGAGAGAACTGTCATTTGTGTCCCATCTCAAACCTACATTTGTATCCCATTAAAAGTTATCTTTTAATAACGAGAATGAAATAAAACTACTCCTATAAATAGTAAATGAAAGAGTTTGCAATCTACAGACCTACACTAAAGCTTATAAAGGATGCTACTGAAGACAAAAGAAAGATGACCCTAAGGACAAACAGTGGGTAAATAAAATGCTAGGCATGTAGATTCAACTAAACAAACAATTCTTCTATAAAATAAGAAAAATAATTAAAAATAATGAAATAAATATTAGTTTTAAAATAATAAAAATAGTTAGTGAGGTTAAAAACAAATAAGAACATTAAAAAGCTAAGCAATCATATCATGTAAGTTTGGAGTGTGTGTTTGCAATTGTAGCATTTGTTCATTCAACAATATTTGGTGAGCACTTACTATAAGCAGGAACTATCTGACCCACTAGGTAGGTAAGAGTGAATAAAACAGTGAAAAATTCTTGTCTCCATGGAATTTGCATGTTAGTATAGAAAAGCAGGCAATAAACAAACAGATAAAGTCAGAGGATAATAAATTCTCTACAGAAAAATACAGGAGAGCAAGAAAGCGAGCCAGAGAGCTGAGGGGGACTTCTCATCCTTTTGTATCTATCACACAGTCCATGGATCCTTCCTATTCATACATCTTACGATAAATAGAAAATTATTCTAGGGCTTTATAGTTTTGAAAGAGAGTAAAACTCCATTAAATTTAGACTTAAGTATATGACGTGTGGATGTTAAATTTTTAAAAATGAAAAACAGAAGTAGAATATATGTCTTCCAAATAGTTTTAAAGAGGGTAGATAATGGAATTGGGGCAGTGGAGCTCAATTAATTCAGAAGAAACCAAGAGAGGAGGAAAATCCGAGACAGGAAGAGTGGGACAGATGGAAAGCTTAAAAATAAGCTGATAAAAATATTTCAGAAATTACAGTAAATGAGGATGGACTGAGCTCTCCGGGGAAATGGCATGAGCTGTCAGACTTGATTGCAAAGAAATCAAGCAATATATGCCCTTTAGATGAAGCAAGCCTCACACAGAAAGACAGAGAAATATCGAGGATAAAGAGTTGAAATAAACATACTCAGCAAACATTAACCAAAGATATCTGGTATTTAGTACATCTGTATAATTCCAGTCAAAATAGGCTTTATACATATATAAGACCAGAGTTAAAGAAATTCCTACCACAGTGAGAAAAGGTTTGGTTTTCCTGGGTGATGTAATAATTCTAAATTTGTATTGCCCCAAGACATCTTGAAATATGTAGAACAAAACTGAAACAACTATGAAGGAAAATGGCAAAGCTACCGCTCTGTGGGGGGTATTAAATCCTTTCTTAGTGATTCACAGATCAAGCAGAACAAAAATCAGCAAGCATAAAGTTTTGCATATTACTATTCCCAAGCTTCAATAATGAATATGTGAAGAATGCTGTGCCTAACACTTGATTTTCAGACACACACGGAATATTCACAAATGTTAACAGAGACCACCACGTCATGGAGCTTATATTCTCCTGAAAGAAGACAGACGTGAAATAAGTAAATAAAGTATATAGTATATTAGAGAATGATAAATAATGAGAAAAACATTAAACTGCAAATGAGGCAAGAGAGTAGAGAGGGATTAGAGTATCAATCTTAGGGAGCTGGGCCATGGCAAACCTCACTGAGAAAGAAACATCTGAGTAAAGACCAGGAGGCGATGGAGGGAACAATGTGGTCTCAGGCAGATGGGACAGGAAGTGAAAAAGGCCTGAAGCTGACATCTACCTATATTGTTCCAATAAGATGGACCAGTGTGGCTGGAGCCTAGAGCAGAATAAACCTGAGGGAGAGAGTAGTAGTAGATCAGGCCAGAGAGATAAGAGATGCCAGGCAGCGTAGGGTAGACAAGAATTTTTCACTGTTTTATTCACTCTTACCTACCTAGTGGGTCAGATAGTTCCTGCTTATAGTAAGTGCTCACCAAATATTGTTGAATGAACAAATAGCTATTGTAAGAAACGTTCGATTTTCCTATGAGTGAGAAAGGACAATACTGGAAGAGGATTTGATCTGATCTGTATTTTAATAATAACACTCTATTATGTTGTGAATAGGCCGAAGGGACAAAACAACTTAGGAGGTTACTATAATAACTGAGAAATCACAGCGGCTTGGATCTTGGTGGTAGTTATAAAAATGGTGAGAAATGGCCAGTTTCTGGATTCATTTTGAGGGGAAGCCTAGGGGATGTGCTGACAGATTGGATGCAGAGTATTAGAGTCAAGCAAGATGCCAAGGTGTTTGGTCTGAACACCTGGAAGGGTGGAATTGCCATTTCCTAAAGGGGAGAGCAGTGGGAGGGATAGAAGCTCAGATTTAGACACATCAACCTTTAGACGTCGAGTAGACATCCAGGAGAGATATCGTATAGGCAGTTAGACACGAGTCTGGAGTTCAGAGGAGCGGTACAGGCTAGAGCTAAACACTTGACAGTCATCAGTATATGGATGGTTTTTAAAGCCATGAGACTAGATGAGATCACCAAGAGGGTAAGTGTAGACAGAAAAGGGAAGAGGTCCAAGGATTGAGTTTGGGGGTCAACACACGCTGTGAGTTAGGAAACTAAGGAGGAGCTAACAATGCTGACTGAGGAGTGATCAGACATAAAGGAAGAAACCCAGAGTGACCAAGGGCCTCAAAGGCAGTTGATAGGTTAAGTAGGATAAGGACTGGATATAGGTACAAAAGTCTTAAACAGTAACAGCAAATTACATTCAGCAGTGTTTTAAAAATGAAACCATATAATGATCAAGTTGGATTTATCACAGGGATGCAAGACTAATATTGCCTTAAAATTTTTATTAGGGTATTTACCATATTAGCGTTAAAAGAGGAAAATCAAGTGATCACATTAAGGGTGCAGACAAGTACTTAATAAAATTCAATTTATAGTAAGTGTTTCCAGCAAACTAGTAGAAGACTGAATATCTCTTAATTTGATTAAAGGTGCCCCCACTAAAAAATCTACAGCCATGATCCACTGGATATTCAAATACTGGAACTGTCTTTTAAAAATAAAAAGTAAGGGGCTTCCCTGGTGGCGCAGTGGTTGAGAGTCTGCCTGCCAACGCAGGGGACACGGGTTCGTGCACCGGTCCAGGAAGATCCCACATGCCGCGGAGCGGCTGGGCCCGTGAGCCATGGCCGCTGAGCCCGCGCGTCCGGAGCCTGTGCTCCGCAACGGGAGACGCCACAACAGTGAGAGGCCCCACGTACCGCAAAATAAATAAATAAATAAAAATATATAAAAAGTAAGGTAAGGGTGCTCACTAGTCAATATATTCTATTAAGCATTGTACTGAAGGTCTTAATGATGTTAGCAAGTAAGAATAAAATGTCCAATGTATAAGGATTGGCATAGAAGACACAAAATCTTATTATTCAAGAATTATTATATAATTGTCTACAGTGAAAACCAAAAGCAGTCTACAGACAAAATGTTAGTACTTATGAGTTTTGAAATATAATTAGATAAAAGATTGATATATAATTAATTGTATTTCTATACAATAGAAACAATGAGAAAATTCTCTGTATATTAACAACAGTAATATAACATATGCATTTTACCTAAAAATACAATTAACAAATGATGTGAAAATCATTTGTAGAAGGAAATTATAGAACTTGATTTAAAGTCATAAAAGAACTAAATAAATGATCTTTGAGGTCAATGATATACAACGATCTCGGATTGGAAGACTAAATATCATGAACACATATAAATTATCCCTCAGTTGACCTATAGTTTGAACGCAATTTTTTTTTTTTTTTTTTTTTGCGATACGCGGGCCTCTCACTGTTGTGGCCCCTCGCGTTGCAGAGCACAGGCTCTGGACGCGCAGGCTCAGCGGCCATGGCTCACGGGCCCAGCCGCTCCGCGGCATGTGGGATCTTCCCGGATCGGGGCACGAACCCGTGTCCCCTGCATTGGCCAGCGGACTCTCAACCACTGTGCCACCAGGGAAGACCTTGAACGCAATTTCATCAAAAGCCCAAGAAGTTTTTAAAAGAAACTCAACAATTTCTGATTGTTGAATCTGCTGATTCTAAAATCTATATAATAGACCAAAAGCCACGAGGAGCCAACACTCATAAGAAAGGGAGGCCTTACTCAACCAGAGAAAAAGATTCATCATAAAGCCGCAATAAAATAGTGAGAATCAGCTCAATGATAGACAAATACAACAGAACAGAAAAGAGAATCCAGAAATAGTGTTACATGTATGTAGTTTGCTTATATTGGTGGATGTGGGGAAATGGGAAACTGTTTAATAAATGATGCTAGGAAAATTGGCTATCCATAAGGAAAAATTAAAATTCTACCTCCAAGGTTACATTACATACACAAATCAATGCCTACTGGATTGAAGACTTAGATGTAAAAGACACCATTTTGAAATTCAATTCTATGATTACTGGGTAGAGAAAAAAGAGCTGACCATAAAATGAAACTATTTTAATAGGTTTAAAAAATTTTAATGACTGCAGTAAGAACTTTTATTTATCCAAAGATTCCAGGAAGAAACTAAAAATACAAGCCATAGTCTGTGAGAAAGAATAGAACAAAGATTATATTTTTAAATGCCTTCAAAAAATCAACAAGAAAAAGGCAAACAACCCCACATAAGAATCTTCAAAAGATATTGACAGGCATTTCCCAGAAGAAGAAAAACGAATGACTAACAAATAGGTGGGGGAAATAGTCACACAAAATAGTGATCAGAGTAATCAAAGTAAGACAATGAAATGTGATTTACAATCACCAATCTGACAAACATTTTAAAATCTGACAATACCAATTATGACAAAAATGTGGAGCAATGAAGGATCGTACACATAGGATGGAAATTCAAATTAGCGTAACCACTTGGAAGTACAACTGACATCATCTTGTAAAGCTGATGAGCATAACCCTCTGACCTAGAAGTTCCACTCCTAAGAATACCGTAATTATACCCTATAGCAGCACTGTCCAACAGAAATTTAATGCAAGCCACATATATAATTTTTTCCAATAGCCACGTTAAAAATAGTTTTCAAAAAAGGTAAACTTACTCTTAACAATAGATTTAATATATTTTATTTAACACAATATATCAGTTCAACATGAAACTAATATAAAAGATGCTAACTAGATATTTTACATTTTTCTATTAAATCTTAGGGCATGTATCAACTAGACTAGCCACATTTCATGTGTTCAATAGCCAAGTGGATAGCGCCTGCCATATTGGAGAGCATAACTTAGGGAGTCACGGCGAACATGTACGGCAATGTTTGTGTCCATGACAGCCTTGCTCTCAACAGCAAAAACATGGAAACAGTCCAAATACTCATTGACAAGAGAATGGCTAATTTAGTTAGACTGCTCAGATAATGGAATACTACGCGGCAATAAAAATGAACGAACAGCAGCCACACAATATGAACGAATCTTAGAAACAAATGCTGAATGAGAAAAGCAAGTTTCCTGGGAATGTATACAGTATAATATCATTTTCATAAAGTCCCAAAGAAAGCAAAACTAGACAATATGTTGTTTCGAGATACATACATATGTGGTAAGATTATAAAGGAAAATAAGGGAATAAAAACAAACAAACAGTCAAAGACAGTAGTTACCTCTGAGGGAAGGCCGGGAAATGGAATTAGGAGAATTCACAGTAGTTTCAAAGGTTTAGGTAAATTTTCATTCCTCATGGTGTCTTCATAAGTGGCCCTATTAGTATTCTGATTCACGTCTCACATATGATATATTTACTATTTTGTATGTATTAAATTCTTCATAATAAAATGAGGGGAAAAAAATTAAAGAGATTGGTCTGGAAAACACCAGATCACTTTGCCTATGGCCATTTCCCTCTTCCCCTTCACACATTTTTCAACGTTTCTCTATAGCTGTGGAGAAAGGACAGAATGGCCAGAGTTAATGCATTTAAGTTTCAGTTTAAAAACAAATATTTGTCAAGTGTCAAGCACTGGACTAAAAACTTTATATCCAATATCTTATTTGATTATCACAAAAATAGCTGGGTTGGCACTTTTATGGTCCCCATTTCACACATGAGGAAATAAAGCTTAAAGAGATGAAACGACTCACAGATGAAATCAATTGCCCAAAGCCACATGGTCAAGTAGCCAAGACAGGATCTGAACTCAACTCTGATAAATAACAGAGCCTGAGCTCCTAAACATGTGATGTCTGGACCGGCTATAACTGCTGGAGCCAGGGGCTAAGATGTCATGAACCTAGATTATGCATAACAACTCACCACTGATTAAATAAATTACTGACACCACTATTTAAGAATTTTCTTTACGCTAGATGCTGGGTAAACATGCAGTCTTTAACCTTCACCTTGTTGCTAGATCCTCTTTTGTAGATGAAGAAACTGGGACTCAGAAAATTACAGGATTGACCGAAGGAAGCTCATACATTTAAGTAATGGCAGCGCCAGAAAGCAAACCTAAGCTGTGGGTGCTTCCTAAATCTTAATAAATGCTAAAGACATGCAGGTAGGTGGTCATTACCTCAGTGAGTAGAATTTGCAGCTGGGCTGACACTGTGTGAGAGAGATATTATATACTTCCACTTGTGATCATGAAGCCCTTTAAAATGAAAATGATGACATTTACATGGATCATGGCTATATGTGTAAACCACACCCTTGAGCAGGACATGCCTGAGGCAAGATAGGATGAGTACCTGTGTTACTTATAAAGGTGGAGGGAGGTAGGAAGCAGAACCTAGCCAACAACAAGATGGCAGGAAGGAAGACGGGTAATGATTCTAAAGATGACCATCCAGTTAATGACAGTGAAGGCCGAGGCAAAGCCTTGGATGGTTTAGGCAGATTTACTTTTTAAAAAGTATGCTTTGAAGCCTGATGCTACATAGAGTGAATAATTCATGCTCTCTGGGATCACAGAAGGCTTTGAGATGCTCTAGGAAAAAGAAGGAGGAGGAAAAAAAGCTGTCCGGAGGGGTTTGCGGGTTTGGGAAGAGAGGGGTATGTGTGCTACATGCTAATGCAACTCTAGCCAGGTGTCCGGATCAGCAAATCTTGCTGTAGATCATGTGATAAGGAATCAGGCTGGCTTTCTGTGGGAGTTCAACCAGCTTTGCAAATGATTTTTTAAAAAATCATCATACAGTGAACATTCTGTGTGCTCTGCAAGGCTGAAGCAGCCCACCTTTTTTCTTCTCCATAATCCTAACAGGTTTCTGCCTGCTTTCTCTCCAGGTCGGCTTAAGCCATTGGTGTCTACCCTGCCTTCCTGCTTTGCAGGACAGTAGCTCTGAGGTACCTGGACCAAATCTGAAACACTCGTGATCCAAAAACTGCAGGGGGAGTTAGAGTTGGAGGACCCCACTGGATGATCTAATCAGGATTGCTGTCAGGTCTTGGACTCATAGGTATATTTCAACAAACCTCCAGGCACGAAAAGAGAACAACAGTAGAAGATAAGTGACACCATGAAATGCTCCCACCAGCCATCTCACGCCCACAGAAAGTCTCTAGTTTCCCTGATTAGGATTTGACGGAACCCACAGAGGATGACAGCCACAGACGTCCCAGACAACACAACAGGTGAGGCTGGATGTCCCGTGAATGGCCACAACAGACATAATCTGAACAAAATCAAGAACCAAGACCAGAAAAACGATATAATGGGTCACATGCTAGGGGTGACTGTGAGAGCACAGGGCAGGCAGCCACGCTGAGCACATCAAGAAAGTTCTGGAAGCAACAGTCAGAGCAACAACAGGGACTGGACCATGGTTTTCTTCCTCAGAGGTGACGCACACTTTAGGGCTGTTAGAGAGGGTGGGACCTCCAGGTAATAAGGTCTCACCAGACCGACAGCTTCGGCTGCTCGCAAAGATAGTGGTTGTACCAGACTGCTACTTGGGTGAAAACTACTCCCTCTGGGAGTTACTGAGGCTGCTCCAGCCCAGCACTCCTTAAAAGACGTTGCTCTTGTTGACAGCAATGGCTCCTAGCAGCTACTGCTACAGCAATTCTTATCTATTTGACTGGCTCTGCCATCCCTTGGGTCCCTCAGACCAAAGTTTAAAAAATAATAATGATGGGCTTCCCTGGTGGCGCAGTGGTTGAGAGTCCGCCTGCCGATGCAGGGGACACGGGTTCGTGCCCCGGTCCGGGAAGATCCCACATGCCGCGGAGCGGCTGGGCCCGTGAGCCGTGGCCGCTGAGCCTGCACGTCCGGAGCCTGTGCTCCGCAGCGGGAGAGGCCACAGCAGTGAGAGGCCCGCGTACCGCAAAAAAATAATAATAAGGATGATGATGATGATAATGGCTAACTTTTTCTAAGCACTTACTATGTGCCCAAGATCATATACTGGGAAGCTATCATTTTGTTTATTCCTCACAATAACCCCATGATGAAGTGTTATTATTATACCTTTTTATTAAATCAGGAAAATGAAGCACAATTCAGTTCAATAACATGCTCAAGTTTACTGTTTTTAAGCAACAAAGCATAGATTTGAACCCAGGTCTCCCTGATTACGAACGCTATGCTCTTAACCCCTGTAACAATGTCTCCTAAATTTGAAGGATGCACAGACCCCTTTAAAGAAAAATAAAAATCTGGTGCACTTGCAGTATTGACTTAAATTACTTTTATTACAATGTTATTAAAATGTGAATATAAAATTAGCTCTAAACTCATTCTAAAATAATGAAACCAAAACCAAACATATATATTAGCAATACTTAATAACTAAACTATAAGACCCATAACCTTCCAATTAAAAACATTAATTCAGTGTGATGAAGGATGTTCTTCTGCTGAAACTAGATTGCCAGTGTGGGTTTTAATAGGAGAAAGATGAGCCTCAGGTCAGGTTCTGCATTTAATACATTTTTTGCATGTATTTTGGCTTCAGTAAATCAGATAATGCCTGTTAGCATAAGTATGTTATTAATTATTTCAAGGCTTTGCTTGTTGGTTCACAATAAATAGACCTAACATGTTTCCAAAAAGCTGCCAAAGAACGATCTTCAAGTGTCAATTTTAATTAAATGTCATTTGATAACTCTGTAATGGTGTCTTGTTTACTTGAAAAGAGGGTTACGCTTGCAGCATTACTGACATTTTCATTGAACAAACCCTGATTGCCAGAAGCAGGTCTCATTTCCTGCGTCTGGCCATGCTTAAAGTGAACGAGTATGGATGGTATGGCTTGTTCAATGATGGGTTCTGTGGTGGCTACCTGTGTAATCAGGGGGAGGGCTGCCCAGGAGTATCCTGTTTTGAGTGTGATGTGCATATAGGCCCTTGCACTCTCTGATGGCTCAGTTCTCTAGTTATATTTCTTCCTGTGATACTTTTATTAGTGCATCAATCTCTGAAGTCATTTGATCTTCACTTAGTCAAAATGAAATTTCTAAAAACAAATGCAAATGTCCACATGGATATTATGTGGCAGTTCTTGGAATGAATGATGTTAAAATAATTCAGAATATGCCTGTTAATTTATTAGATTATCTTTGAAATGCCACACCGACTTTTAAAACTTCTTTTCTGAGACATCTGCCCATGCGTTCCAGTTTGAGAAACATGGACCAAGGCTGCTGATTTCCCAGCATTCAGTACACAGAGACGGGCGCAGCTCCTTGAAGAATTCTCTGCTATTAAAAAATCCTGGTCCTGGGGCTTCCCTGGTGGCGCAGTGGTTGAGAGTCTGCCTGCCGATTCAGGGGACACAGGTTTGTGCCCTGGTCCGGAAAGACCCCACATGCCACGGAGTGGCTGGGCCCGTGAGCCATGGCCGCTGAGCCTGTGCGTCCGGAGCCTGTGCTCCGCAACGGGAGAGGCCACAACAGTGAGAGGCCCAAGTACCAGAAAAAAACCAAAACCAAAACCAAAACCTTGGTCCTGGGACTTCCCTGGTGGCGGAGGGGTTAAGAAGCCGCCTGCCAATGTAGGGGACACAGGTTCGATCCCTGGTTCGGGAAGATCCCACATGCTGTAGAGCAACTAAGCCCGTGCACCACAACTACTGAGCCTGCGTGCTGCAACTACTGAAGCCCGTGCACCTAGAGCCCGTGCTCTGCAACAAGAGAAGCCACCGCAGCGAGAAGCCCGTGCACCGCAATGAACAGTAGCCCTCTGCTTGCCGCAACTAGAGAAAGCCTGCACGCAGCAACGAAGTCCCAGTCCAGCCAAAAAAAAAAAAAAGAAAAAACCCTGGTCCTAGAGTCACCTTTCTACTGGACCCTCAACCCAGCCCCCCCACATTCCTGTTTCTATATGCCCCACCCTCAGACAAAGAAACTCCTGTTTCCCAGCGCCCAGGTTTCCCCAGGAGAGGTACATCAGTAAGGAAAGCAATGGCCCTGAGCCCTGCATGGACTAGTTATGCTTTTCCTTGTAGGGAGAGAAGCCTCATCACCCTCTTTAGATTGATGAAGAAATTGTAGCAGAAAGAATTGACTGGTCTGACATCACTGAAGGAAGAAGTTACAGATCCAGAATGTGAAGCCATGATTCCTGGGCTCTGGATTCATACTGTTCTCATTAAAACACACGAGCTCGGGCTTCCCTGGTGGCGCAGTGGTTGAGAGTCCGCCTGCCGATGTAGGGGACACGGGTTCGTGCCCCGGTCCGGGAAGATCCCACATGCCGCGAAGCGGCTAGGCCCGTGAGCCATGGCCGCTGGGCCTGCGCGTCCGGAGCCTGTGCTCCGCAACGGGAGAGGCCACAACGGTGAGAGGCCCGCGTACAGCAAAAAATAAAAATAAAAAAATAAATTAAAATAAAATAAAATAAAACACACGAGCTCATCTGACTAATAGACCTGCCCACTTTGCAGCAGCAGGGGACCCCCACATTATTAATATGACTAGAGAGGGAGGAGGGTACACAAGAACAAAGGAAGAAACAAGAGCCATTATGGGGGGGGTAGGGGAGGGATGGATAGGGAGTTTGGGGTTAGCAGATGCAAACTGTTATATACAGAATGGATAAACAACAAGGTCCTGCTGTAGAGCACAGGGAACTATATTCAATATCCTGTGATAAACCATCATGGAAAAGAATATGAAAAAGAATTTATATATATGTATAAATGAATCTGTTTGCTGTACAGTAGAAATTAACACAACACTGTAAGTCAACTAGACTTCAATAAAATAAATTTTTTTAAAAGGAGCCAGTATGCATTTGTATTAAGATATAATACTGGAGCCTCTTGTTTTACAAATAGCAAAACAACAACAACAGTAACAGTACTTATTATGATGGAGAATTTTAGGTTAACTTCTCTGGCCATTGCCACTTACTCCCTTTGCCATTGGTTTGAGATGCAATTATTAAAGGTAATTTTTTTTTAATATCATAGGACTTTAAAATCCCCCCCTCCTTTTTTTTTTTTTTTTTTTTGGCCATGCCACGTTGCTTGCGAGATCTTAGTTTCCCTGACCAGGGATTGAACCCAGCCTCATGGCAGTGAAAACGCTGAGTCCTAACCACCGGACCGCCAGGGAATTCCCTAAAATTCATTTATTAATTCAACAAATACTCATGTAATAGGGTACCCATAAAGACAAACTTTAAATGTTTTCCTTTTATTTTAATGGGAAAACTTCTATTTGGGTATTGTTAGAAACTTCTGAAACAGACTTCCTTGGTTTGGGAGAAATCAACAGGATAGACCCTTCAGTTACACATAGAAAATGCAGATGTTGATGCCAACAATTGTTCTCAGAGAAAACCGTGGTTTCCCCACAAATGTGGATGCAGATGGCATAGGCTGAAGTTTGCATATTTTGATTGCATTCGTTGTAAGGCAGACCGGGCCCCTAAAGATTTAGATAACTGTTCTAAAGTAAGATTAATAATTAATATTCCTTAAGTAGTATTATTTAAATGAGAATATCTCAGACTTGAGGAGATATATTGTTGATATATATTACAAAGGTAAACAAAGCATGGCCTCAGCCTTCAAGGTTCTTAAAACCTAGTGGGTGGTCACGTGTGTGTATATGTTGGGAGGGTGAGGGGGTGATCGGCAGTTTGGGAGGGCTGCCTTTTAACAATAGGAGCTCAAAGTATGAAATGTCGTTTCCAGGTTTATAATCTATTTGTATAAAAGGAAAGGATATGATGCCTCAAAATGTTCCCTCTCTGTAACAAGCCCTTGCTAACCTAGAGCAGTAGTTCCTCAGTCACAGCCCCTGGAAAGTAGGAATTGCTCCATGGGGACTGTGGTTCATCCCACTCCTTATAAAGTAAATGAATAGATTTACCAAAAGAAAGAAACAGCATTTTTTTTTAAAAAACATCAGGAGAAAGCAGAGGAAAAAATGAACCTCTGTGAACTGAATGCCAAAAAGAAGCAAGGACAGTAACATATAATTAACTTCCTCTGCTAATAAGGAAGAGGAAGATTGTACTCTGGGTTTCAGCCTCTGTGGGCTTTTGCTATCAACATGGCGAAGTGGCTTTAACTTCCTCCTTGGGTCACCTGGGCTACAGCAGAGACTGATGGAGAATCACCCCATGCAGTTTGTCTCGCGAAGGAAGATGATGACTCAGAGAAATCTAAAACTGTGTTTTCTGAAGAGGCAAAAACAAAGCAAGCGTCAGATTTAGTAAAAGCTATCTCACTTCCCACCTCTCTCTCGTCATCATCCAAGTTACTGACAAGTTATTGAAAGGTTTGAAATGGCCTATTACTTATAAGAATCAGAACTGACTTCTCTTGAGGGATAGTGGGGGGGAGGTGTTTTCTAAGACCCTGATCAGCACATTTTCTCTTATTTGTGGATGAGCTGGACTCTGTGAACCAGGGAAATTAGCTGATGACTGGGGCTAAGACTGCTTTGTTCCCTTCATTGCCAAAGCTCACTATGCACATAATGCAATTTTCTCCAGAGATTCTCTGTCCAGAAAGCTAGTGAAAGAATAATAATACAAATATAACTGGAACTACGCCACCTTATGGTTACCAATAACATATACTTGGTTAAAAAAAAAGAATGGGCAATTTCCTGTCCTTCCGATTTCTTTGCAATGTTGACTGCTTTCCTCTCTTAATGTCCTCCCCTCCGTTTGCTCCCATTCTTATTATCCTACAACGTCTCTGACGCTTCCTCATCAGCTTCTTTCACGAATCTCTTCCTTCAGCCCATTATGTGATGCTCCGTCTTTCTCTCTGGTCCCTCTTCCTCTGCGTCAGTGAGCCCAGGTTGTTTTATTGCATTTTTGTTTTACTTTGTTCTGATGCAATTGTCTCCTTGGTCCTCTTGCCTTTAGTCTTGCTTCTCTCCAATTCACCTTCTATATAACTGCCAGAGAAATTTTCCAAAGTAAATCTCCGCAAAGTTTTCCTTGTTTAAAAACACTCCAAGGGCTTCCCTGGTGGTGCGGTGGTTGAGAGTCCGCCTGCCGACGCAGGGGACACGGGTTCGTGCCCCAGTCCGGGAAGATCCCACATGCCGCGGAGCGGCTGGGCCCGTGAGCCATGGCCGCTGAGCCCGCGCGTCCGGAGCCTGTGCTCCGCAGCGGGAGAGGCCACAACGGTGAGAGGCCCGCGTACCGCAAAGAAACAAAAAACAAAAAACACTCCAAGGTTCCCCGTTATCCACAAACACAGACTCCTTGGCCAGAGGCACAAAATGATTTTATAATCTGGCTCCTGCCTAACCTCTCCAAATCTATCTCCCACTACACCTCTCAACGTGTATCGTATGATCCAGAATTATTTGCAGCTCCAAAATGTTCATGCCATCTCTATGGAGTGCCCTTCCCTTCTTTGCCCGTCCAGCCCCACCTCCAGGTAACGTCCCCTGACCATGCTTGCAGCACTGCCAATCTGTGTGAGACACCACTCCTTTCTGATCTTTGTGCCCACCACTTGCCTTTATTATAGCACCCTCTCATAGTGGTTTGAATAATATTCAGACAGGAAAACAGGGCCACTATAAGTAGTATGGAAATAAAGGCTTTATTATAGGAGTTAGACTGTATACAAGCACGCCAGGAGCCGGGGAAGAGATGATCTGGAAGGGGAAGTCGGAGGGTCAGGAAAAAGTCATTAGCCAGGCTCCATGGAGCAAAGGGGTGGTAGCTCAAAGACAAATCCAGGAAGCCACCAAAGTGGGACCCCAAAAAGAGAGCTCATAGGGAAGTCTTTGGAAACTGCCCCTCTCTGGGGAAGCAGTTGCCTCTGCACAGCTGTAGGCTTGATGGGTCACCAGCCAAGAACCTGGTGGTGGGCCTGGAGCCACTGCATGAAGACAAGCTGGATGAGGAATGGAAGAGAGAACGGCTGGAGCCCAGAGGTACCTGTGGCTCTGTCCATGCCATACTTGACCACAAAGACCTGAGAGCAATGGATTTGGCTTCATTTGTGACGGCCAAACCACATGCAAGGATTGTTTCTTTTGGAAAAGGAGTCAGGCAAGGTTTTCCTGGGAAACACAGTTCCCAGATTTGGCCGAGGTAACCTCACATGGTCCAGCACACCTTACCTGTCTGTCTCTACTCCGGACTATGATATCAGAAGACAGGGAGTATGTTTCAATCCATTTCCAACTATTCAGCATCAAGCACGGGGCCTAAGAGAAACTCAGCAGAGGTCTGGACAATGAATGAAGGGCACTAATGTAGCTGAGAAGGCAATTGTGTTCAACCGTTCTCAGAGCAGATGGTGCGAATGGTATTAGGCATTCTTGGGATCAGATCTCTCATGTGATAAGACTGAATTCCAGTGACTAAATAAATATAGAAGGACTCTACTGTGGAAGATAAATCTGATTATCTATATCAACATATGTACTTAAAATGTAGAGAAAATGGGGAAATGTTTTCTAAAATCAAATTGGCTTTTTTCCTTTAATGTTATCAACATCTTCAGTTCTATTGCTTTGTTTTGGTTTTAGGGAGGTCATTCATTTTTTGTTTTCTGTTTTTAGTATTTAGGATACTGACAGTAATGTATAGGAAAGGACTATATTATGCCGACAGATTTACCCTGAGGTTAATTATGTTCTCATCAGAACATCAAATGAATGTGAAAGTAAATCTCTTTTTTAAGTCTACTCCAAGAATATCAAAGTTCATACTCATCTGTCCTTCCCTCAGGGAAGGACAAACACATCTCCATCAAAAAAAAAAAAGAGAGAGAGAAGGGAAAATTCAGAGTTGAGTCTGAATTTTGTGACTTTATTTTAATCCTACTGTACCTGAAATTGTAAATTATCCTTCTGATAAAAACCAATGAACTGCTTAGGGAGATGGAGCCATGCGGGAGAAAAGAGTCACTAAGGGTTTTATTTGGTTGGTACCAAAATCGTGTTATGATGTTTCTCTCCTTGTTTCCTCTCCCTGGCTCCTTGCAGGTCAATATTGTGTGCAATAACATGGTCAGAATCACTTGTTTATCTGGTACTATACTTCTGATCTTCTGAAGAATTTGGAGGAAAAAAAAGTTTTGAAATAAAATCAATATGTCCAGGTTTTTATTTGACTTTCAGAAGCAAAACTCTAGATCTCTGACTCCAAAAATAATCAACTCCTCCCTCCTGTCAGCGCTGTGGGGAGGTTTTATTCCCTCATTCTTAAAATGGAGGATGTGGTCTTATGTCAAGGGATAATGTGAAACTGCAGAATAAAAATGGCACGTCGTCTTTGCATATAACTCTTACTAAAGATATTTTGACAAATTCTATAGCAAACATGGGTATATTGTAAAATAGAATGTAATATTTGCATACATTTATAATATAAAATAAGAGGCTCAAAGCAATGCTGACTTTATGGAGGATCTCTTTGGAAACCCACCCCTCCCCCCCATTAGGAGTCGTTTGATGGAAATTATTGAGGAGCCTGGTCTCAGACCAAGCATTATTTGGGGTATTAGTGATGAAAAACACTCATGTCTTAGACAAAGGGAATTTTCTGTCATTCTCGGAAAGGTTTAGGACTGGAAGCTACCATCTAAATGGATACTGTCAAGTTAAGCCTAGAAGCATTTTTACGTTTCTTTATCATCAGACATGATACAAGACAACATGTCATTTGATCAATGATGCTGTCACGAATCAGCACCCATTTGTCAACCCAAAGAGAACAAATGACAAGAGGGTCAGGGATTGAAAAGAGCAGGATCCTGGGCTAGAAGTCCACTGTCACAAGACGTTCCTGGATTTCTTTTTGGCTTAAAGCCATCTAGTCCGTCCTCCCTCCCTTCCTTCCTCCTTTCTTCCCTCCCACTCCTCCTCTCCACTACTTATCTCCCCTCTTTTGGAGTCCCGGACCAGCAATATGTGATATTTTCCAGCTTCTTGCAATGCCTTTGGTTAGCTGACCTATTAAGGGAAAACCCAGCATGCCTTGTTATAGTCCAATTTATAAATTGTAAGCAAAAATATTCAAAGATCCTCAAGAATAAGAAGTTCTTTAACTCCTGTAAGTTAGAGCAGTCCAGATTCATTAAGTTTGGCAGTGAGCACGAGGTCTCCACATAACAATGTCACGCTGACATGGTAAATCAGAGCTGCCTTGGCCTTGTCCAAGGTGGGTGAAGGTTGAGGGACTTAAGTTGTCCTAATTCATGCCCTAACATCAGACAGAAGATAACACTGCTGTAGTAGAAAAAGCTTACTTCCATTTCGCTGCTCCCTATTCTAAAGATGTTCTTGTCTGAATAATGTAGATCTTATTTCCATGGTAGCTCCATCCTTTGATCCAATATCGGTAGGGTGACCATAGCCTTGGGTGCCCAGGATAGCCCTGGCATAATTACTAACAGATTTCCCTTTCACTCTCAAAATTGTCCTAGTTTACATGATAAATTAAATGGTTTCTTTAAAAACCTCACTCTAAAAGCTGCCATTAAAGCTATTTCCTCCTGAGAGCCACAAAAATAAAAATAGAACATTAAGGTAGTAGGTAAGTTGGCCACAACGTAGTTGGAATGATTCAGCAGGGCTATCCCGCAGAAACAAATGAGGGTCCTCTGCCTTCCAGGGTCACCAAGGAGCAACAGAGGGAGGGGTTCATCTTCCCTGGAAGGTGGCTGAGCACAGCCCAGCAGAAGTCACTGTGTCAGTCGGCCTGCCTGCCAATCATCCCCAGCCTCCTGCTTCTGGCCCCCGCTCCCAGGCTGCCTTGCTTTCCAAGGCCCTGCTGCACCTAAGCAGAGGTGCTCTGACTTCAGAGGGATACCATTCATATTCCAATTCTAGGCTTATCGGTTACCAGCTGTGTGACCCAAGGCAGATACACTTAACCTTTCTAAGCCTCAGTTTTTCCATCCACAAAATGAGAATGATCAGAGCTGCCTTGTAGCATTGGTAGAAGGATCGGAGATTATGCAAGTATTTAGCCTGGGGTCTAGTGCAAAGTTAGTACAAAATACACAGAAGCTGTGTTCTGCATTCTGCACATCTTATATACATGGGACCCTATTTTTATAGGCCTGTCAATCCTGTGCATCAGCAATCCCCTGAGAACAGAGTCTCCATTTTCTACCTCAGCTTCGCTCACAGCACCCAAGGTTCCAGAGTGCAAGACACAAAGCAGGCCTTCCACACGTTCCTGATCAATTAACCAGTTGCCTCCCAAGCCCAGTGAATACTGATGGCTAGGTTCTGCCAGATCTTTCCCTTACCCTAGAGGGCACTAAGACATCACAGCACCAGGGTTGCTGAGGTATCGACAGGGAAGGGGACATCATTGTGAGGCAAAGGCCCAGGGCCCTATGTGGAATCAAAATAAACTATCCTCTGAAAGCAGTGAAATTTCACTGCTTCTCTTTTCTTTAACCATGTCCATAAATAACAGAATGTCAGTATTACTTTTCTTCATTCCAAAGAATAGAAACAGAAAATAGACCCTGGGATTTTAGCCTGCAATGCTGTGTTGCTGGCAACTGACACTCATGCTTTCATAAACAGCGACCCTACTCTGCCATGCCATTCTTTTGAATATGTCTATATACTGCATATATATACATATATATATATATATATATATATATATATATATTCATATTTTGTTTAACTGGAGGTTTGGTGGAGAGGTCTAAGTGGGTGCAGGAAACAGCTAAGTCAGAAAACTGTCAAAACTATTTATCTTCACAGCTATGGAGACTCAGTTCAAAATCAGTGTTTCCTGGAGCACTGCAGCCTACATAGTTTGTAATTAGGTATAAGGCAATACTTTAATTCTTGGTTATATTCCTGTGAAGTAAAGAACATCATATGTTGTATAGTCACGTTGTCATAACCAAACATTTAAGCTCCTCGAGGCAAGGGGCAGGATCCTAGACTTTGGCACGCACCAATTCCTAGGGCTAAATTTTTGGAAGATACCAGGTGTAGATTTATATTAATAATGGCTTCACTACAACCATTCCTGAAAACATTCATTGCCCTTGAATTTTTCATGAAACTTCCCAGGATCAAACCAGTAACTAGATGCAGTCACTATCCTGCTTTCCACCAGCCCCTGCCTGGTGTTGGAACGTACGATGCATCTGACCCTTATATCAGTGCACCCCAATTCCCAAGTGTGCTCCCTTTCAATTTCAACTTACTCTGAAGCCTAGAAATGTTGGGGGTCAAAACACTGGACCAAAGATCATTTGCAATGACTAAGATGTGATTTGCATTCTCCCCATTATGTTTTTATTTTTTTATTATTATTTTTAACATCTTTATTGGGGTATAATTGCTTTACAATGGTGTGTTTGTTTCTGCTTTATAACAGAGTGAATCAGTTATACATATACATATGTTCCCATATCTCTTCCCTCTTTGTCTCCCTCCCTCCCACCCTCCCTATCCCACCCCTCCAGAGAGCCACAAAGAACTGAGCCGGTTTCCCTGTGCCATGCGGCTGCTTCCCACTGGCTATCTACCTTACGTTTGTTAGTATATATATGTCCATGTCCCTCTCTCGCCCTATCACACCTCACCCTTCCCCCTCCCCATATCCTCAAGTCTGTTCTCCAGTAGGTCTGTGTCTTTATTCCTGTTTTACCCCTAGGTTCTTCATAACAATTTTTTTTTCTTAAATTCCATATATATGTGTCAGCATACGGTATTTGTCCTTCTCTTTCTGACTTACGTCAATCTGTATGACAGACTCTAGATCTATCCACCTCATTACAAACAGCTCAATTTCATTTCTTTTTACGGCTGAGTAATACTCCATTGTATATATGTGCCACATCTTCTTTATCCATTCATCCGACGATGGCACTTAGGTTGTTTCCATCTCCGGGCTATTGTAAATAGAGCTGCAATGAACATTTTGGTACATGACTCTTTCTGAATTCTGGTTTCCTCAGGGTATATACCTAGTAGTGGGATTGCTGGGTCATATGGTAGTTCTATTTGTAGTTTTTTAAGGAACCTCCATACTGTTCTCCATAGTGGCTGAACCAATTCACATTCCCACCAGCAGTGCAAGAGTGTTCCCTTTTCTCCACACCCTCTCCAGCATTTATTGTTTCTAGATTTTTTGATGATGGCCATTCTGACTGGTGTGAGATGATATCTCATTGTAGTTTTGATTTGCATTTCTCTAATGATTAATGATGTTGAGCATTCTTTCATGTGTTTGTTGGCAGTCTGTATATCTTCTTTGGAGAAATGTCTATTTAGGTCTTCTGCCCATTTTTGGATTGGGTTGTTTATTTTTTTGTTATTGAGCTGCATGAGCTGCCTGTAAATTTTAGAGATTAATCCTTTGTCAGTTGATTCATTTGCAAATATTTTCTCCCATTCTGAGGGCTGTCTTTTGGTCTTGTTTATGGTTTCCTTTGCTGTGCAAAAGCTTTGAAGTTTCATTAGGTCCCATTTGTTTATTTTTGTTTTTATCTCCATTACTCTAGGAGATGGGTCAAGAAGGATCTTGCTGTGATTTATGTCATAGAGTGTTCTGCCTATGTTTTCCTCTAAGAGTTTGATAGTTTCTGGCCTTACATTTAGGTCTTTAATCCATTTTGAGCTTATTTTTGTGTATGGTGTTAGGGAGTGATCTAATCTCATACTTTTACATGTACCTATCCAATTTTCCCAGCACCACTTATTGAAGAGGCTGTCCTTTCTCCACTGTATATTCCTGCCACCTTTATCAAAGATAAGGTGACCATATGTGCATGGGTTTATCTCTGGGCTTTCTATCCTATTCCATTGATCTATCTTTCTGTTTTTGTGCCAGTACCATACTGTCTTGATTACTGTAGCTTTGTAGTATAGTCTGAAGTCAGGCAGCCTGATTCCTCCAGCTCCATTTTTTGTTCTCAAGATTGCTTTGGCTATTCGGGGTCTTTTGTGTTTCCATACAAATTGTGAAATTTTTTGTTCTAGTTCTGTGAAAAATGCCAGTGGTAGTTTGATAGGGATTGCATTGAATCTATAGATTGCTTTGGGAAGTAGAGTCATTTTCACAATGTTGATTCTTCCAATCCAAGAACATGGTATATCTCTCCATCTGTTTGTATCATCTTTAATTTCTTTCATCAGTGTCTTATAATTTTCTGCATACAGGTCTTTTGTCTCCTTAGGTAGGTTTATTCCTAGATATTTTATTCTTTTTGTTGCAATGGTAAATGGGAGTGTTTTCTTGATTTCACTTTCAGATTTTTCATCATTAGTATATAGGAATGCCAGAGATTTCTGTGCATTAATTTTGTATCCTGCTACTTTACCAAATTCATTGATTAGCTCTAGTAGTTTTCTGGTAGCATCTTTAGGATTCTCTATGTAGAGTATCATGTCATCTGCAAACAGTGACAGCTTTACTTCTTCTTTTCCGATTTGGATTCCTTTTATTTCCTTTTCTTCTCTGATTGCTGTGGCTAAAACTTCCAAAACTATGTTGAATAAGAGTGGTGAGAGTGGGCAACCTTGTCTTGTTCCTGACCTTAGTGGAAATGCTTTCAGTTTTTCGCCATTGAGGATGATGTTGGCTGTGGGCTTGTCATATACGGCCTTTATTATATTGAGGAAAGTTCCCTCTACACCTACTTTCTGCAGGGTTTTTATCATAAATGGGTGTTGAATTTTGTCAAAAGCTTTCTCTGCATCTATTGAGATGATCATATGGTTTTTCTCCTTCAATTTGTTAATATGGTTAATCACATTGATAGATTTGCGTATATTGAAGAATCCTTGCATTCCTGGAATAAACCCCACTTGATCATGGTGTATGATCCTTTTAATGTGCTGTTGGATTCTGTTTGCTAGTATTTTGTTGAGGATTTTTGCATCTATGTTCATCAGTGATATTGGCCTGTAGTTTTCTTTCTTTGTGACATCCTTGTCTGGTTTTGGTATCAAGGTGATGGTGGCCTCGTAGAATGAGTTTGGGAGTGTTCCTCCCTCTGCTATATTTTGGAAGAGTTTGAGAAGAATAGGTGTTAGCTCTTCTCTAAATGTTTGATAGAATTCGCCTGTGAAGCCATCTGGTCCTGGGCTTTTGTTTGTTGGAAGATTTTTAATCACAGTTTCAATTTCAGTGTTTGTGATTGGTCTGTTCATATTTTCTATTTCTTCCTGATTCAGTCTTGGCAGTTTGTGCATTTCTAAGAATTTGTCCATTTCTTCCAGATTGTCCATTTTATTGGCATAGAGTTGCTTGTAGTAATCCCTCATGATTTTTTGTATTTCTGCAGTGTCAGTTGTTACTTCTCCTTTTTCATTTCTGATTCTATTGATTTGAGTCTTCTCCCTTATTTTCTTGATGAGTCTGGCTAATGGTTTATCAATTTTGTTAATCTTCTCAAAGAACCAGCTTTTAGTTTTATTGATCTTTGCTATTGTTTCCTTCATTTCTTTTTCATTTATTTCTGATCTGATTTTTATGATTTCTTTCCTTCTGCTAACTCTGGGGTTTTTTTGTTCTTCTTTCTCTAATTGCTTGAGGTGCAAGGTTAGGTTGTTTATTCGAGATGTTTCCTGCTTCTTAAGGTGGGCTTGTATTGCTATAAACTTCCCTCTTAGAACTGCTTTTGCTGCATCCCATAGGTTTTGGGTCGTTGTATCTCCATTGTCATTTGTTTCTAGGTATTTTTTAATTTCCTCTTTGATTTCTTCAGTGATCACTTCGTTACTAAGTAGTGTATTGTTTAGCCTCCATGTGTTTGTATTTTTTACTGCTCTTTTCCTATAATTGATATCTAATCTCATGGCGTTGTGGTCGGAAAAGATACTTGATATAATTTCAATTTTCTTAAATTTACCAAGGCTTGATTTGTGACCCAAGATATGATCTATCCTGGAGAATGTTCCATGAGCACTTGAGAAAAATGTGTATTCTGTTGTTTTTGGATGGAGTGTCCTATAAATATCAATTAAGTCCATCCTGTTTAATGTATCATTTAAAGCTTGTGTTTCCTTATTTATTTTCATTTTGGATGATCTGTCCATTGGTGAAAGTGGGGTGTTGAAGTCCCCTACTATGAATGTGTTACTGTCGATTTCCCCTTTTATGGCTGCTAGTTTTTGCCTTATGTATTGAGGTGCTCCTATGTTGGGTGCATAAATATTTACAATTGTTATATCTTCTTCTTGGATCGATCCCTTAATCATTATGTAGTGTCCTTCTTTGTCTCTTCTGATAGTCCTTATTTTAAAGTCTATTTTGTCTGATATGAGAATTGCTACTCCAGCTTTCTTTTGGTTTCCATTTGCATGGAATATCTTTTTCCATCCCCTTACTTTCAGTCTGTATGTGTCTCTAGGTCTGAAGTGGGTCTCTTGTAGACAGCATATATATGGGTCTTGTTTTTGTATCCATTCAGCCAATCTGTGTCTTTTGGTGGGAGCATTTAGTCCATTTACATTTAAGGTAATTATCGATATGTATGTTCCTATTCCCATTTTCTAAATTGTTTTGGGTTCGTTATTATAGGACTTTTCCTTCTCTTGTGTTTTTGTCTAGAGAAGTTCCTTTAGCATTTGTTGTAAAGCTGGTTTGGTGGTGCTGAACTCTCTCAGCTTTTGCTTGTCTGTAAAGGTTTTAATTTCTCCATCAAATCTGAATGAGATCCTTGCTGGGTAGAGTAATCTTGGTTGCAGGTTTTTCTCCTTCATCACTTTCAGTATGTCCTGCCACTCCCTTCTGGCTTGTAGAGTTTCTGCTGAGAGATCAGCTGTTAACCTTATGGGGATTCCCTTGTGTGTTATTTGTTGTTTTTCCCTTGCTGCTTTTAATATGCTTTCTTTGTATTTAGTTTTTGACAGTTTGATTAATATGTGTCTTGGCGTATTTCTCCTTGAATTTATCCTGTATGGGACTCTCTGTGCTTCCTGGACTTGATTAACGATTTCCTTTCCCATATTAGGGAAGTTTTCAACTATAATCTCTTCAAATATTTTCTCAGTCCCTTTCTTTTTCTCTTCTTCTTCTGGAACCCCTATAATTCGAATGTTGGTGCGTTTAATGTTGTCCCAGAGGTCTCTGAGACTGTCCTCAGTTCTTTTCATTCTTTTTTCTTTATTCTGCTCTGCAGTAGTTATTTCCACTATTTTATCTTCCAGGTCACTTATCCGTTCTTCTGCCTCATTTATTCTGCTATTGATCCCATCTAGAGTATTTTTCATTTCATTTATTGTGTTGTTCATCATTGTCTGTTTCATCTTTATTTCTTCTAGGTCCTTGTTAACTGCTTCTTGCATTTTGTCCATTCTATTTCCAAGATTTTGGATCATCTTTACTATCATTATTCTGAACTCTTTTTCAGGTAGACTGCCTATTTCCTCTTCATTTGTTAGGTCTGGTGGGTTTTTATCCTGCTCCTTCATCTGCTGTGTGTTTTTCTGTCTTCTCATTTTGCTTATCTTACTGTGATTGGGTTCACCTTTTTGCAGGCTGCAAGTTCGTAGCTCCCGTTGTTTTTGATGTCTGTCTCCAGTGGCTAAGGTTGGTTCAGTGCGTTGTGTAGGCTTCCTGGTGGAGGGGACTAGTGGCTGTGTTGTGGTGTATGAGGCTAGATCTTGTCTCTCTAGTGGGCAGGTCCACGTCTGGTGGTGTGTTTTGGGGTGTCTGTGGACTTATTATGATTTTAGGCAGCCTCTCTGCTAGTGGGTGGGGTTGTGTTCCTGTTTTGCTATATGGTTGGCATAGGTTGTCCAGCACTGTAGCTTGCTGGTCGTTGAGCGAAGCTGGGTGCTGGTGTTGAGATGGAGATCTCTGGGAGATTTTCGCCGTTTGATATTATGTGGGGCTGGGAGGTCTCTTCTTGACGAGTGTTCTGAAGTTGGCTCTCCCACCTCAGAGGCAGAGTCCTGACTCCTGGCTGGAGCAGCAAGAGCCTTTCATCCACTCGGCTCAGAATAAAAGGGAGAGAAAGTAGAGAGAATTAGTATAAGTAGGAGGAAATAGGAAAGAAAGAAAGAAAGAAAGAAAGAGAGGAGGGAAGGAAGGAAGGAGGGAAGGAAGAAAGAAAGAAAGAAGAAAAGAAAGGAAGAAGGCAAGAAGGAAAGAAAGGAGGGAGGGAGGGAGGAGGGAAGGAAGGAAGGAATGAGGGAAGGAAGGAAAAAATACAGAAAGAAAGAAGATACAGTAAAATAAAATAAAGTATAATAAAGTTATTGAATTAAAAAAATAATTATTTAGAGGAAAAAAAAAAGGGAAGGATAGAACCTTAGGACAAATGGTGGAAGCAAAGTTATAGAGACAAAATCTTACATAGAAGCATACACATATACCCTCACAAAAAGAGGTAAAGTGGAAAAAATCATAAAACTTGCTCTCCAAGTCCACCTCCTCAATTTGGGACGATTCGTTGTCTCAAAAAGGGAAGGAAGGAAGGAAAGATAGAAAGAAGGTAAAGTATAACAGAGTTCTTTAAATTAAAATTAATTATTAAGAAAAAAATTAAAAAAAAAAATGGTCGGATAGAACGCTGGGACAAATGGTGGAAGCAAACCTATACAGACAAGATCTCACACAGAAGCATACACATACACATTCACAAAAAGAGGAAAAGGGGAAAAAATCATAGATCTTGCTCTAGAAGTCCGCACAAGCCTCTCGGGCTGGTGAGTGCCGGTCGGCACCGATCCTCTGTGCGGGAATCTCCCCGCTTTGCCCTCCGCGCCCCTGTTGCTGCGCTCTCCCCCGCGGCTCCGAAGCTCCCCGCTCCGCCTCCCGCAATCTCTGCCCGCGAAGGGGCTTCCTAGTCTGTGGAGACCTTTCCTCCTTCACAGCTCCCTCCCACTGGTGCGGGTGCCGTCCCTATTCTTCTGTCTCTGTTTTTAATTGATTTTTTTTTTTTCTTTTGCTCTACCCAGGTACGTGGGGAGTTTCTTGCCTTTTGGGAGGTCTGAGGTCTTCTGCCAGCGTTCAGTAGGTGTTCTGTAGGAGTTGTTCCACATGTAGATGTATTTCTGGTGTATCTGTGGGGAGGAAGGTGATCTCCGCGTCTTACTCCTCCGCCATCTTTCCACCGCCCCCCCATTGTGTTTTTAAAAGAGCCTGAGACATTCCACATCTATGAGAAATTAAACTAATGCAAGAATTTCAAACTCCGCTTTGTTTGTTCAAAAGTGGCACCAATTGGCCATCAGGCTTACAAACAGGCCTCCCCTTCACCTATCATTAGTCTTCACTGTAACATTTTTGCTTTGACCGTATACTTCGTTTGTTACCCAATCAGTCAAGGACACATTGGGAGGCTACATCATCTCTCTGCCCACAACAGGTTGGCCTTGAACTCCCCAAGTCCTGAGTGGGAGAAAGGGTCCAAGAAGGGGAGACAAGGGTCCGTGAAGGTCGGTGTTGCCCCTGGAGTAATGGTGATGACTGGCTCAGACAAGGTCAGGGGCACACAGGGTTAAACAATCACGCAGCCAAAGTTGTTCGCCTACCACCTCACCACATAAACCAAATGGAAAATCGTCATGAAAAAGATTCTCTCCTCCAGTGATGAGCTGTTTACCTTTCCTTTTCATCACAACAGCCACAAGAAGAATAGCACACATTGACACCAGGCTCTGTCACAGTGCTTTCACATGTGAATCCCAGGCTGTCTTCACAACAGCCCTGTAGGTTAAGTGTTTACACTCACATGTTGGAGAAGAAACTGACTTTCAGATGATTAAAAATCTCCAGGGTTGCCACAGGAGTGACAGAGTTATGGACAGAGCCCAGGTCTCCCAACTCCAGTGCACTGCTTCTTCCTTTCTTGACCTTAGGAACAGGTAATGCAGATGATCAGTTGTGTGATGTCCTAAAGGATGCTCCTCTGGACCACCACCCCAGCACTCTGAGTACTTTGTCAAAGTGCTTCTCCTCAGCCTCCACTGCTGCTGTCCAATAAACTTACTGTCACCGGATCAAGCACTAATCACTGGTACCCATCCTGATTCCCTGGTGTAGGACTGTCAGGTGCAGCTGTACAGGTCGTGCACTGCTCAACCCAAGAGGGTTCATTAACATTACGGCCTAAATGACTGTCTGTCTCAATATGAAAACATGTGCCAGGTATGACTGGTGGGGCTGGTGTGCTAGGCTCCTATGCAATGCCCTACCAGGTTTACATAATCCCATCTAATTCTTATTAGAAATTATATGATAGAACAATAAAATGTCAATAAATAAAGCTTAATGTATAAAAAAATAAGTATAATAGGAACTGTAATTAAGATTATAATATAATCTTAAATAATAAAGTGGATTCAAGGCTGCTACTTGAAAGACTTCGTGTCCAAAGATTATCATGTTTTACTGCACATTCACAAATGATACCTTTATGCTCTTGTCATATCACAAGGAATTTTTATTCCTGCCATAAGTCTCATAGTATACTTCACTAAGGCCACTAATATTATAGCAAGTCTACATTAGATTTACATGACCAACTGAAATTACAGTGTAACAATGTATAAAAGGAGAAAAGGAATTTAGGTTTTTTAAATAAACACAAACCTACCAAGTACAAATTTCTGAATGGAAAATAAATATCTTTGGTCATTTTAAAACATCATAGTGTTAAAACGACCAGCTTACATTATTGTCTTTCTTGGGGCAGCAACATGGTTAGTTAATAATTGAACAAACTACTAAAGGCTGAAAATGAACCTTCAACATTGTCATCGTCCGTATCTCTATTAGTTGTCCTAACTGGTACTTTGGAAAACATTAAGAAAAGAAGAAGCAAAAATTACCTAGCACAAGCAATGATGTCCTCTCTAAATGCTTAGATACCTGCAGTAAATATTGGCAGAAGTGGCTGCAATTATTTCCCCCTGTGTGTGCACGCCACTTTGCCATGTACCTTTGTGTTCCTCTCACCAAGGTGGAGTCTGTTTCCCAGCCCTTGAATCTGATCTAGCCTTGTGACTTGGCATGACCAATAGATTGCAAGAGAAGTTATCTCCATCAATAGGACAGCTTTCTGCCCAATCAGCAGACACACAGATGTTCTCCCAGGGACCCCAGAGACCCTATCTTTACATGACTACCGTGACATGAAAAGAAAATTGGTTTGGAAATTAATTTTTCAGATTTATAAGCCGCTTCAAATTTCCAACCTGTGACAAACTTTCCTGGGTGAAGAACTGCACATAGCTGTGTGAGACCATCAGAGTCCACAGAATAAAAGCCGCCAGAAGAAACTGCATTTAGTCCTCCATTCCAATGGTGCAGACAGGCTACCTCATCTCTGAGGTTCAAGACCTTTGTGATCTGACAAACTTTAACTTATGAAATCAGGAAGCTAAAAGGGACCCTGATTTCCTAAGAGATAGATTCCTAAGAACACATTCTTAAGACGACAGCCATAATCATAATCATCATCACCTGATGCTTGCATTGTTCTTAATCTCGCAGAAATCTACAGGGAAATCCGAGCAAGCTGACGGCGGTGCCGAATACAAGGTGTCGTCTGATGCAAGGAAGAAATGGCAAATGACCTCAAAAGAAAGCTCTTCTCGAAATAGAATAAGTAACAGAAAAGGCAAGGGAAGCTAATGACAGGATAAAAAGAATGATGAGGGTTTGGTGGGAGGTATACAGGGGAAGAAAAAGATCTGTGTCCCACATAATTTTCCAGGACTAAACACTCAGTAATAAGGCATTTAGTTCAGGTTTATCACCACTAATCTCCTGGTAAGCTCATTTAGAGCCTCATTTTCCATGTATTAGATTCCCTTTTACGCTAGAGAAGGGTTTTTCCCTTCAGTATCCAATATCAGAGCCAAACACTGCTGCCACAATTGCTATGCCCAATTCTCCGATCATTTGAGAAGACCGCAATTCCAAACAGCTGCTTCTGAGAGTACGTCTATATATTCACACCCTACAACACTTCCCATCCAGCCAGACTCTCATAAAGCTCACAGAACTCATGACGATGTTAAACAACCCCAAACAACACTTTAGGCTTTGGCCCCTGAGATATAGCAACCCGTGTTGGAGATTATTCTAAAGTGAAGATCCAGATAAACTATCACACACTCAAAGCTACGTCAGGTAAGGAATGGCTTGAAGGAATCAGGGATCATCTAAACAAGTAAAAAGATGATTCAAGAGGTACAAAATAGCCAGTGATGTGCTAGAACCAGCTCTTACCAACTCATAAGAGCAGATAGACAAATGTTGAGGAATTTAGCAAGCTGGCTGACATCACATTGGTAGCTTGATATAAGCTATGGCAGGAGAATTTACACCATGGAAATTAACAAACACTATAAACAAGGCCTTTTTTCCCTGGAAGGCTGATTGTTAAACATTTACCAGCATTTCCCTGAAAATAGCTGTCTTGCATTATTTTGAGGCTTATCTTTGGAAAGAGATTATATTTGGTCATAAGCAAAGCTTCTCAAAGCTTTCCAATGCAGTACTGACAAAGGCAAATGAGAATACAAACTCCTTGGAGATCCATTAATATGTCCAGAGTGGCAGAGAATCTAAGCAAATATTGAATGTATAAAATAATGAAGATATATAATAATGACAGAACTAAAATACTTGACAGCAAAAAAATATGTTTTATCTAGCCAGTGAGTAGGCTTAAAAATTTAAAGCCCATGCATCTTTCAGGAACGGATTTTAAATACTGATAAAATTAAAGTTTTTAAATAAAAGGTATAAGTTAAAGTATGAGGTAAAAATTTCAGAGTAACCATTAAAATTAATAAGGAGAGTCTATAACATCCAAAATGGTAGATGGAACACAATAGAATAAGAAAACAAAACAAAGCAATAAAAGAGACAAACACACAAGATTCAACAAATAAAAGACAAAAAAGGGAAAAAAATGGAGCATGTAAAATTAGAACAAAGTAGAAAGCAAGCTGTATGGCAGAAAAAAAGCATCCATATGGATCAATAATCAGAATAAATGTAAATTATTAAGGTCATCTGTTAAAAGAGATTGTAAGAATGTATTAAAACAAAAAATTCAGCTAAGTGGTTATAAAATTCTACCAGTGGTTATAAAAGACATGCCTAAAACATAAAGACACAGAAAGGTTGAAAGCACAAAGGTAGAAAAAATTATACTAGAAAAATATTTATCAAATGAAAAGGTGGTATCTCTATGTTAATATCGGACAGATAGATTTTAAGATAAAAGATAATACTATGTGTACAGTAAGATGCTACAAAATTAGAGAAGGTTTAATTCACCATGTATATATTCCATTCTAAAGGTGTATGCCCCAAGTATCATTTATATGTGAAGAAAAATATAGGGACAACTTGTGTCATTCTGATCATGTGAAATTTCAACAGAAATCCCTTCATTAGTTTAATTAAAACTTAAAATGTTAGTAAATATTGATATATAGACAATTTTAGGAAAATAATAATATGCTGGATTTATGGGACAAATATAGAGCCTGTCACAGGTAAATAGAGAATGCCTATCCTTCTCAAGCTCACATTGAATATTTACAAAACTTACCTGTACTGAGCCATAAAAACATATCAACATATTTGGGGGAAAAATCAATAGCACATTCTCTGATCATTACGCAATTTGAATTAGAGGTCAATAACAAACAGATACATTTAAATATCTGTATTTTGTAGATTTCAAAACTGTACATCTCAATTATCTGGGAGTTAAAGAAGAAATCATAATGGAAAATTGAGAAATACTTAGGACTTAGCTATAATGAAAAATTTACCCATCAATATTTATGGGATAGAGCTAAGGCAAAGACTACAGGGAAATTTACAGATTAAGCATGTGTGTGTGTGTGTGTGTGTGTGTGTGTGTGTATATACACACACACACACACTTACATGTAAGTATACATATATATATTAGAAAGGAGGAAGGGCTGAAAAACGAATGAACTGACATCCAAATAAGAGGTTTAAAAAAAAAAAGAGCAAAAAGAAAACAGATGAGAAAACAGGAAAAATTGTGGAAAAGGAAAATAGAGATAGAATATGACTGGCAAAGGCAGAAGTCAGTCCGTGAGAGGACAATTAAATAGAAAAAAATTTGGCAAGGTTGTGGCTAATACAAAGAAAATGGACAGAAATAAAGAACACTAGGAATAGTTTTTAAAAGATTTAAAAAGAATACGAAAAACCTTGATCACAATACATTTAAAAACTTGAATGAAATGGAAAATTCCTTGAAAACTTAGAGTGTAAAATTTAAGAAATAGGAAGCCTGAATAGCCCAATAACAACTAAAGAAGTTGAACGAATATTTTTAAATCTACACACACACACACACACACACACACACACACACACACACAAAGACCAGGCCTGGATGGTTTACAGGCAAGTAAATCCATACTTTCAAGGAATAGATTATTCTAATCTGAAACAGTTTATTCCTAAGAGCAAAGTAAGAGGGATTATGGCCCAACTCAGTCTGTGAGGTAAATACACCCGTGATACCAAACCATATAAGGACAACAAGAGAAAGGAAAATTAGAAATTACATTACTCATTACTAAATTACAAATTGCTTATGAACACAGATGCCAAAATTCTAAATAAAATACTAGGAAGTCAAATCTCTCGGCGTATAAAATAACAGTAACTCATAACGAAGTCTGTTAATCCTAGGAATATGAGGAGTTTAATAGTATAAAATTATCATTGTAACTCAGCAAATTAATAGGTTAGGGGTACAACAAATGCAGAAAAGGCATTTGATGATATTCATTTCTATTCATGGTAAGAAAAAATTTCTTAGAAAACTTTTCTACAATCTTTAACCTGACATCTAACCTAGTAGGCATCAAAAGCCTATAACAAATATCATTTTAAAGGTGAAAAATTAGAAAACATTTTCTCTAAAATCAGGAACATGACAAGAATGCTCATCATAACTTCTACTCATCATTGCACTGGGTATCCCAACCAGAGAAGAAAAAGAAAGGAAGGGAGAGAGAGAGACAGAGAGAGGGAAGAGAGAATGAGGGAGGGAGAGGGGAGGGAAGGAGAGGGAGAGGGAAGGAGGAAGGAAGGAATTAGAAAAGAAGAACTTTTCTTACCACATGTCAAGACGATTTTAAAGTTCTAGTAATTAAGACAGTATAGCATTGGTGCATGTAAAAAGGATGATGGGCTATATATAAAAGAGCTTAAATGCAAACCTATGCAAAATAGTAGTTACTTGAGATGTGATAAATTTACAAATGAAAGAAAAAAAAGAGGGTCTATTCAAAAAGTGGTTCTGGGAAAATTGTTTATCCATGTGGATAAAAAACCATATGCCATTGAATAATACCGAAATTGAGTTCCTGACACATACCACACATAAATATTAATACCTAATAAATTAAAGACTTAAATGTGCAGAATAAAACTATAAAAGTTTTAGAAGAAAACATAGGAGAATATTTTTATGGCCTCAGAATAAAGAAAGATCACAGGAGAATGAAAACATAAATGGTAGTATATCTATATAATGGAATATTATGCAGTAGTGAAATTTTACAAACTACAGCTACATAAAGAAATATGGATGGTCCTTTAAAATGTCATAGTGTAAAATAGCAAGTAACCAAAAACTAGTTAAGAGTAATACGATTTGGGGCTTCCCTGGTGGTGCAGTGGTTGAGAGTCTGCCTGCCGATGCAGGGGACACGGGTTTGTGCCCCGGTCTGGGAAGATCCCACATGCCGTGGAGTGACTGGGCCTGTGAGCCATGGCCACTGAGCCTGCGCGTCCAGAGCCTGTGCTACGCAACGGGAGAGGCCACAACGTGAGGGGCCCACGTACCGCAAAAAAAAAAAAAAAAGAGAAATACAATTTGTATAAAACTCAAAAACAAGCAAAATTAAGCAATATACTGTTTGGAGATGCATACTTTGGTAATAAAATTAATTTTAGAAAACAAAGGAATAATAAACACAAAATTCAGATTAAGGGCCACTTCTAGGCATAGGAACATGAGAGGGATAAAGGAGAAACAACTACATAGATGCAATGTCGTTGGCATCTATTTCTTCAGTCTACAACTGTCCTATCATCTTGCTTAATAATTTACATTTACGTTATATATGTCATCTGTCAATTGTGAAGAGGACATAGTTTTAAAATCAAAATCTCAGTTAAAAAAAATTTATAACTCATTTATGCTCAAATTTATGCTCATTATATGAGGACTGATTTAGTTATAACTAGAGCTCTCCAACATCTCAGTGGGGATTTGTGGGGTAGGTGTATGGGTGAGAAGTTCAACTGGTAATGAGTTTTTTGGTCAGTGGAGTTATTCAAACAGAGGTAAGTCAACCCCTTTAAATCAATGTGGATATTTTAAAGTAAACTTAAGCCTTAGTTAATTTATTGAATTAAGACCCTTCCACATCTAAAAGACTATGACTCCATGCATCAATTGGTGAATGAAATAATTTAACCGCTCATGTTAGCCAAAACTGCTGGCATATAGAGTCTATATAGATACTGCCTTGACCTTCCAGTCCTGGAGTTAGAATGAATCAGTTGCTCCCAGAAGAAGCCAGGGAACAACTTCACCCTAAAAGTCACTTGCTTCTGTTTTTCCCTTAATGATTATTTAATCCATTCATCATATGTCATTATTCCTCGACGAGCTAGTAGAGAGGAAGAAAGGAGTGGGATCAATATATACTGCTTAGCATTTTCACATAACTCAATTTTATGCAACTAATTACTTAAAGATAGTGTTGAAGCTAATTTTAGCAAGTAATAAGCTTTAGGCAGGATCTTAGAGAATATTCTGCCTTTTAAACTTCATAGGTTCTGGAGTTGAAAGTTGAAGGCCCCTTTACTGACAGGGTGGCCAAACGTTCCTCAGATCCTCGCCATCTCCTTGATGGCGAGTGTCAACAAAAGCGCCACGCTCGTCACCTACAGAGAACATTTAAAACTAAGTTAAAAGCATAGATTAAATAAATTCATTTGTGCCAGCTTCCGAAAGGCAAAGGCAATCTTCAGAGCCAGGAAATGAGAGAAGCCAGAAAGGCCATGCCATAGAGAGTGGACAGCTGGCATCTACTAAACCCCACTGAAAACACAGCCCATTCCATAGGTCACTCAGATGAGTCAGTTATCTCTGTGGACTCCCCTCTCAGAAGTGCCTTCTACCTAACACGATCTGCCTGGGGCTCACTAACCCACTGCCTGCCTTCTGAGCAACACCATTTTTGGTTAGTAATTCCAGCAAGGAAGAGGCTCAATGAGTACAACCCAGAAGTTCTGGTTTTATATCAAGTGGACTAGAGGAAGACGCTGAGGCCAAGACTGGGAACAGGTCCCTGCCCTTCACCCAGTGACACTCTTAGTGATGTTTCACATTCCAGACTGTGTCTTTTTTGGAGAAAGCCAAAGTCAGTGACCAGTCATGTCACTGGTTTGAGAAAAAAATAGTGACCAGGAAGGACATTTCTACAGTCAAATTCATATAAACTATTCCAGACATGCATCAAGGTTCTATTTGCTGTCTTCCTTGGGTCAGGGTGTAATAAACTCAATCAAGAAAGATAAGGGAGTAACTTATCTTGCTTCCCCTAAAATCAATGCTAGCACACAGGCATTTTGCTATTTGTCTGGAAGTGACCGAAGGGTGGGGGGGAAGGCATCCCTGAGTGGGTCACGTGACCCTACCAGCTCCCAAGGCAGATCTCTTCTCACGAGGGCTCAGTGGGGAGCCTCTGAAACCTGTGCAGGTTTTTCTCTGCAGATGCAGGAAGAAAGCAGGTGGATGGATAAATAAACATGGCCTTGCTCCTGGTGGCCTTGCTCACATTCCTGAGCTTGGGCTCAGGATGTCATCATCGGATCTGTCACTGCTCTAACAGGGTTTTCCTCTGCCAGGAGAGCAAGGTGACAGAGATTCCCTCTGACCTCCCCAGGAATGCGGTTGAACTGTGAGTATCAGAGACAGTGGGAACGACAGCGTGGCCGGTATTTGTGTGTTGCATGCTATTGTTATTTTCACATTGGACTGATAACTGTTGGGCTAAAATATTTCTGCCCTGACCAAAGGCGTACATAAAACAAACTCCCCCGGCCCAACACTCCCGCCCTGCGGTTCTCCAAGGATCGTAGTGAAACTTTGTCTCAGAATTGTCGGGGAAGGGCAGCACGGAGACCCAAATCCAAAAGCAAAGGGAAGAGATTTTCGTTGTTTTCAACACTTTTGCTCTTGGGTGCCATAGACTCTTTGGTGAAACCAGAAAAATAAAACCAAGAAAAATCAGAAACCTAGAAGAGTTAGGATTGGAGGGAGAAAGATGCCTTCGATTTAAGTGGAAAGCGCAGTGTGTTTCCTGAGGACACTGAATTCAAGAAGGCAAGAGTCACTACTGCTTTGGAGGCACCAGCAAGTAATCCCTGAACTGAGACTCTGCTTCCTGGGGAAAAAGGAATTGTAAGGGAGGGAAGGGATGTGAAAAAAGGAAGAAAGAAAAGAAAAAAGGAGGCAGAGAGGGACGGAGAGAGACAGGATAATCTTTCATACCCCTGGGAAAATGTGATTCCCAACTTTAGATTTTTACTGAACTATTTTAATAGGCAGTAGACGGACTCTAAGAATTGGACAAGATCTTAGACATCATTTCACTCTGTCTCTTTATTTTGCAATTGAGGAATCCGGGGTCTGGAGAGTAAAGAGAATTGCCCAAACTCTCACAATGAGTTGAGACAGAGCCTAAACTAGAAAGCAGGGCTTTTGACTCACAGTCAACTGTTCTTCCCTTAAAGTCCCATATCTACTGCATTAGAGCAAGAGGAAAGCAGAACTGTTTAATTGTCCAATTACTATTGATATTTCCCCCGAGAACTGGCAAGTCGTGGCTGAGAGACTGTAGATATGCTCAGTGGTTTTATCCCAAGGATTTTAAAGAGAAGCTGCTATTCTGGAAGCCTGTTTTAACCTTGGTTCCCCAAAGCTATGCATGACTCTTATGTTACTGCAGAAGGTGGTCACCTTTTTGTTTACCAATTGCCATAGCTACACTCAAACACGATGGTGTTGCACTTAAGATTTTCATTCAGGGACAAATGGCCGCAAGACTGACTCGGTTCTGCTTGCTCCTTTTTCCCTTGACATCACAAGCCCTCCATTCCTACCCAAAGGCAGCTGCAGCGCCAGGGAAAGTAAGTGACCAACTGCGTGTTTTGGCTGAACCGCCTCAGATGGACAGCTACTCCTGATTATAAGGAAGAACGCACCTATGCACAGTCTGCTTTGTTACTTGATCATAAACACAGGAGGAAGCCGGTATACCTGAGCTCCTGTAAGAAGTCACCCATTCCTAAGCGACTTTGAACAATTACTTAACCTCTTTTGAGCCTCAAGTCCCTAACTTCTAGGGGGTTTAATACGACCTCCTTAGTGGATGGTGGTGAACGCTACATGATATAGCCCCCCAACACACACGCACAATTTCTACCTCTCCTGGCCCTTCTCTTTTTTCAATGTTTCCCCATGGGCCAAGCAGTGCCAACCAGTCGCTAAAGCAGACAGCCTCTAACGAGACTTAATTTTACGGTGATACTCCTCTATCCAAAACTCCCTTCTGTGTTAGGCTGTCTGCTTTCTGGTATCTCTTTACTAGAAGAGAGAATTTTTTTTCATTCTGCATAGAACAACAGGGAGTAGCCAGATGTGAGCCACAGTCTGTGGAATGCCCACTTCTGATTTAGACTATAGCTGAGAGTGGCTAAATTATTTCTGGCTTCAGTAGGGTTTAGGCAGCCTGAGACAACATAGCACCGTGAATAAAGTACTCAACTAGGTGAGCAGGGTCAGGAATGGAGGGAATTCTCAGGTTATAGTCACAGGTGGGCCTTTAATTGATTATGACAAGTCAGAGATGGAAGAGTGTGGACTCCAGATCGCAAGAGACCTGGGTTCTAACCCAGACTATGACATTGCTTTTTGTTCTATCACGTGGGCTCTTGGCTGTATCATGGAAATTGCAACGTGTACCTTTTTCAGAGTTGCTGTGAGGACTAAATGGAGTATTAAAACATCCAGCACAATGCCTCGCAAGTGGCAGGGGAGGGGGGGGACTGTTGTTGCTTTCGTCATCTGTAAAATACTAGAGAAAAAAACACCACAGAGGGCATTCAGGATGATCAAATGAATCAACAGGAATGAGAATGCTTTGAAAACTGGATGTAAAGCTCTTCATAACTTTGAGATAGTTTACAGCAACCCACTGGCTTAAGAATAGTCCTCCTCCTCCTCCTCCCAGTGGCCGGAGCACTCCCTCTCCGCGCACTTACTTTCCGAGTAAGAAAATGTGTTCCTCTAGGCTTTCAATATTTTCCAAGAACTCAAGGAGCAGGTTTCATCCTGACCATGGGCAAAGGATTTTTTTTGATTTCAGACTTAACTTAGAAACTCAGCTTTACCTGGGGGGCAGTCAATGAATCTAGAAAGGACCCTTTGATCTTGCTTAATTCTTCCTGGAGTGAGAATTTCTAAGAAGAATGTGAACACCCATTCAAAACTTGAAATTTTAAGTCTAAGTGACAGTGTGGACACAGATATCTTTTTCTCCAGCAGGCTCACATGACCACAATACTAGAAGAAAAGACTCCACTGATGCCCATTCTTGGCGTAGGGAGATCTGTACTGAGATTATATTACAGGCTGCCTGTGTTGACCCCTCTCCTCACAGCAAGTTCCTGTATCTCACTGCCATCTCAATTGACCAGCACTTAACTTCTAATTATCTAATTATATTTTTCCCTTTTATTTTCTTCCTTTGCTATATATTCCTTGTTTTGCTGTTTTGGTTTAGATCACTAGCCGTATCCCATAACCACAGACTATTGTTTAGATAGGAACTAGTTTAGTCTTTCCTTAGTAGGTCCTTCGTTCGGAGGGATGTTATCAGTATTACGCCAAAAGGAAAGCCTTTCGCTATGCCAATAAGGTTCTGGGATCTCCAAGAGGAAAATAGATTTTTTGATGCTTGCAAACAATTTCAACTGCAGAATTTTTTCTTTAAGAGCGTCTTCCAGGATTAATATTCTGAGAACACTTTGAGAAAGGCTGGTTCAAAGTTGGTCTATCCAACCCCAGCCACCAGTACAGATCCCCTGTAAAGTCTGCACTGCAGCCCAGGGGATTGAGATCCCCTGATGCTCAATAACAGCTAAAGATGGACCTCTGGCTGATTTTCATTGCTTTATGCCTGACAAGCAACTATTTAGGACCACCATGTGTCCTCATGAAGGAGACGGTTCTGAACTACAGACTAAAGCCACAACAGAACTAGGTGTTACTCTTTCAGAGGTGTAGAAAGGGATGGATTACAAAACTACTAAAGCCACTGTTGACGTCTTCATTTGTTGAATATTGATAATTCAATTCACCTCATCATGTAGGTTTCATGTTTCCAATTGCCCACATCTAATCAGTTTTACAAACTCCCTTCGTACTGCTACAAGAAGCAATTCTTTTTTTCATTGCCATCACCTTTGTTTGGGATCTGAACATCTAAAGCCTGGATTAAATAGTTACGTGCTAATCTACCTCCTTGCTACCAATCTCTCTCTTCTCCAAACCAGCCTGAACACCGTCATTCTAGGCTTCTCCATTAAACACCACTGCCACCATGTTATGATTCCCCAGTTCAAAATCATTCCGTGGCTCATCTTTCCGACTTTACCTCTCACCTTTCACCAACAGGAGCCATCTACTCCGCCAGGCTGATAAAGACTTGCTCTCAAGCTCAGTTTGTGTCCCGGGGTGTTTATGTCATACCACTTGCTTATGTAATCTTCAATTTCTTCTTTGTCTCTGGAAATCCAACCTACTTATCAGAAGCTTACTCAAAGGTTGCTTCCCTGACCATTACATTTTCATTTAATCTGAATCCCGGTGCAGTTCATTTTATAATCTTGCTTTGCCCTTAATTTTTCATATGTATCTTATTTCCGCAACTGAAGTGAAAATTTCCTTATTACTTACTCCTTATTGTGCCTGGCTCAATGCAATGTAGGTTCTGGGGCCTCGATTACATGTAGAACAAATGGTACAATAAATAAGGGGGAATTGCATCTATTTATTTGCTCCGCTCCTCAGTATCGAAGAAAAGAGTCTTACAAAAGATGATTATTGCTCTCCCTGTGGTGAACTACTATAGGATTTGATAGTTTCCTTGTTTTCTTCGCTTTTTTATGTGTTTATTTTTTTAAAAAAATGCCTGTATATCATTCTGGAATCCATTAATTTATTCAGAAAGAGAGATACATAGACTAGAAACAAAGTCTACTAAGTTAAAAGCTGAATATTCTGTATTTTAGGCACGCCACTCAGTTCTCTTGACTTAATAGTACCTGTCTATTTCTAAAAGGAATACTGAAAGGATGAGTGAAACTACCTAAACAAAATCACTTTAAACCAGACAAAAATGTTCAAAGAAATATAATTTTTGCCAATTAAGGTCAAATTCCAAACCCTGAATGTTAGGTTTCTTGTGTTTCCCAGATGTGCTTTGATTATTGTAGCCTGCCTGGATATTAAAACCAAACACCCCACTGTGCAGATTGCTCTGGGTGCCCATATCTGGAGACTCTTACTGTCTTGTTTAGAGATTTCTTTGAAAGAAACAAACAGCACAGTCTTCATGCTAAAGCATACATAATCTTTCCTCTCAAAACAAAACCCTGCACCTACTTTAGTGAGAAATGATATGTCTATATGTCCAACACTTGGAAATTTAATTGGACTGGGGTAAGGAAGGTTTATATTTCCTGCAGAGGAATCAGAAAAAGGAACGGCTATAGAATGCAGTAACTTGAAAGGGGAAAGGTAAAAATTATATTGCAGGGGAAATAAATTCTTTAAAGTAGAAGGTAAATTCTACTCTGAGAATTGGCTAAGAGCTCTAATTTACAGAGTCATTTCAGCTATTGAAAAGTAAGAGTTTGATGGTGTAGATCTGCACTACTTGGTGATGATAAAATCCCCTTGCTTTTACCTAAAGGTCAGTGCTGTCCTTCCTCCCCCAAGTCTTCTGCCAAAGAAGCCTAAGCTTCAGAAGCAGGAAATCTTGGCAGCAAATGGAAAATTCATTTATCGTTTGATTATCCTTTTCCAAAACCACTAATTGGGTTATCCAGTCACTGTGGTTGATTGGACTATTTATTTTTAAGCTGTTAGATTTAAACTCCCCAATTTAGCTTTATTTAGACTAGATTCTAGCTTATATATCCCACAAGGTCACCTAGGAAAGAGAGTAATTATTTTTAATTGCTTAGGATCTGATGATTATAATGAGAATTGGATGTTTCTTCTTAATCTGACCTCTCCCTGAAGTATCTGTGAGCATGTTTTAGGTCTCTGACCTGAACGTGTCATTACCTTGTTCTTTCATATGGAACATGGCAACTGATCTGAAAGTCTTCAAGGGATGTTCAAAAACTCTTTTGGAGTAAAGCAACCAAACCCTTGCCATAGACCTGAAGTCGATTATATTTTTAGTCTCAGGAGTGCCTACCTAGCGTCTACTCTCTTTCATACCCTCTCCCAGAGCTGGCTCTCTTTTCAGCTAGAGCCAACACACAGCCATCACAGAATCCTGTTATCACAAATCTGGAAAACATACAGCATGAGCCAACTTTTGTATCTCCTGAATGCTAAGATTGATGAAAACCTCTAAGAAATAGGAACCCTAAAAGTTCAGCTGTTTCAATGAATCAGAGAGATCAATTGAGGATATGGGAGAGAAAATTCATCAGTAGATTGGTGAAAGGTGGAAGTAAAACAGTGCTGAGGTTTCTTTCACATTTAAAATGCTTTGATTTTACAAACATCTTCAGGCATCAAACTTCCCAAAACCAACAGGGTTTTTCTAGGCCTCCAGAGTCCAACATGTATGTAATTCCTAAATTTCTGTACTTCAGTTGTGGGATTTTGAAGGGGGGTGTGGTTCTTAGGCTTAACAGACAGTTCTGTTAAGTTCTGTTATTTATAAATGCAACACGGAAAACCTCCCCACAGACACCTCTCTATGGTTACTTTCAGTTTGGGGTTTTAAACAAAGACTTTGTGAGGGATCCCAGCTCCAAAAATGACTTTGTAACTAGATAAACAAAGGCTGATTGGAGGTCATGGAACATTTCATACAGAACCTCCTGGAATAGAAGGGCATTGAAAAAATAAAAGAAGAGCCAGAGCCTTGAGCACTAGATTTCAGGAGTGGCCCCAGGATAAAATATCCTGTCCCTTCTAAGAAAGTCTACTAAGTTTTGGTTCAGAAGATAGGATCACATCCCTAGAAGACAGGGTGCCTGTACTTGTGCTTCATTCATCAGCTCAGGGTAACAGCTTCTGAATCAGCCTCTATGCTTCCAGCCTTCTCCCCTCCCAACCCTCTGCTCTGAGTCCTGGCCCTGGTTTAATTCCTCTGTGGGCTCCAATGCCCCGATTCAGGACAAAAGTCCGAAGTCCAAACTTATGTTTGACATTAAGTTCCTCCATATTTTGTCCTCAAATTTAAGTCTCCTGTCTTCTCTCTCAGCTTCTAGCCTTTCTATGCTTTGCTCTATGGACTATTTCCTAATCCCCAGCTCCCAAACATACCTTACATTCCCCTACCTAAATACTATAATTTTCTCCAACCTGAAATGAATCCTACTCTATCTAACAGAGTCAGCTTTTGAGACCAGGTAAAGGTGCTCGTTTTTCATGAAGTTTTCTTTCAACATCAAATATTTATTGATTATATTTGTGCAAGGCACTATACTGGACACTTGGGAGAAAAGAATCAATAGGGGAGGCACAGGGCCTGTTCTCATGGAGCTGCTAAAAGAGAAGAGTATCAAACAAGAAACGACAGTAATGTTTTTCCTCACTTTTACCCACAACAATAAAAATCCCCCTCAGAACCCGGAACGGTCACTGTCAAAACCACTCATTTGACAATTAACTGCAAGTTGCCTTGTACAATCTGAAATCATAGATTGTGATAGCTGGAAGAAACAGACGCCTAATGAAGGCCAATGAGGAGACGTCTGCCTGCCTGATGCCGGAGAAAAAATGGATGCGAAGACGGGTGTCTGACTGTCCCATCTACAATACATTTGCTCTTTTGACCACCTAGGGTTGATTTCAGGAGCTGTGCAGGGCCACTTCCAGACACCTTATTTTTTTAAAAGGTCAGAAACTCCTATCTTTATTTTACAAGGAAAACACAGCCCTCAAATAAAATAGAATGACAAACGAACACCAGCAAATTTATGGTAAGGCTTAACTGGCAGATGTCCAAATATTTAAGTTTGACTAGAAATTTTCAAATTGGGCAAATACAAGGGTCTGGGTCCTTTGAGTTGGGATAGAGGAAAAGGGTACAGAAGGTGGAAAACAGCACCAAAAGTGGAAGCTTAGGCTGCACTGTTTTCTTTGCTACCCTCATAATTTCCCAAAGCTGCTTGTGCCCGTGAATACTATTAAGTGACACTGGGGAGACAGTGGGTAAAAGGAGTTTATGTGTCAATGCACAGTGTATGACAGCTTCCCTTTCAGAGCAGCTGAACGTCATCTAATCTGGTAATCACACAGAGTTAGTCTTAACAAAGCCCAGATGTCTCTTCTGAAAATGATATACCTTAAAAACGTCTACATTGGCATAAGCAGGCCACTAATAAGAAATTCTTGAATGCTCTTGAATTTATAAGCAGTTTCTCTTCCTTCTAAATTTCAAACTATTTTTGCATGGCTATGTTTAGAATCGAAAAACAAATTGAATGCAAAAAAAAAAAAAATGATCACTCTCCATCATCAGATCACAGCCTGAGCAAGTATCAACAGTCAGCCCCAAACCCTTGCCACTGCCATATGCCCACCAAGGCTAATTTCTGCTCAGGGCAGGAAGGAATTTAATTGGTGTTTCTTTATGGTGTTTCTTTCTTCGTTTAATTGGTGTTTTTTTTACGGGCAAGCAGTGTAGACTTTCCGTAAGTAAATATATTGGGGGGGGGAGGGTGGGTGCAGCAGAAAATACAACAAGAAACACTCTTTTAATTTAGAAAACAAACTGGAAAGGCAATGAAAGCAAATATGAGATTTATGGTGAACAGCAAAGCGGTCATCTGGAATCCTGCACACAGTAGCAAAACTGTTTATCAGGCCCCTGATTGTGAAAATCGGCTGAGCTCCTTCAATAAGAACATACCGTCTTAGAATGGCATCTGATTCCCCCAAACAAATGTTAGGGACAAGAGGAAAGAGAACAAACAGTTATGATAACCAGATAGGAAAATTACAAAGTAGCTCTGGAAGCAGAGCTATAGGGTAAGAAGAAACAAAACAAGAGCCACAGAAGTATAAATAAAAGGAGGGGCTGGGCCACTGAGTCGGGGAATCACTGTGTCAATATCTAGGTCTTGCCTCTTGGGCTGGGCAAAGTCCCTGGAGAAGATTCTTCCAAGCTCCTACCTGGAGGGTGAAGCCCTACTGCCAGCGTTCTGGTGGCCGGGGGTCTCAGCATCCGGCAGCCATAAGTGGTCTCTGCGATCTCCAGTTCAGAAGCTCTCTGTTCTACTCTCTTGAAAGAATAAACCTTTGGTGTTTTTCTCAGGTGGGGAGGACCACTGGCCTGACTATACCAAGTGGGTAGTGTGGCTGTTTCTTAAACAACCTTTCCACCAACCCTCTTTATTTTGGCCACCTCAACCCTATTCACCACCCCCAGTTCCGCTTCTGGGGACACCAGTGCCTCCAATTCCTGAGTGTTTTAGGGATTGTGAAGTGTAAATCACATTGGTTTAGGATTCCATTTTCTAGTGTCTGCCAAGTCAGCGATCCTCAAACTTTAATGCAAGCACATCAGAGGAATATACCGGGAAAATGCAGATTCCGACTCAGTAAGTCTGGGGAGGGGTCTGAGATTCTACATTTCTAACCAGCTCCAGGATGCCCTGGCTGTACTAGTACAAGAACCACATTCATCCATGTTCTTTATAACCCTAAAATTCCATTGCTCTTGTTCCTCTGTCCTTATGGCTTTAAAAGGAAGAAAAAAAAAAATTCCCCTTACTGTCTTCTCAGTGGGGTTTTAAGAGGAAACCAATGGTCATTTAGTTATTTGTTTACTCTGCCTTCTCTTCCCAGGAATCCCCATTCATTATTCAACCCACTCAATCTGACTCTGCCCATCGTTCCACTAAAAGTTATCTTGCCACAGGTATCAATAAACTCCTCTTAAATATTTTAAGTATGTTTTACACTGTGTATGTTTATATTATTTTTCAAATAAAAGTTTGAATATACGAGGAAGGCGCACCATTCAGATACTAGATTCAAGGGCATCTCCCCACCTACATGTTACCTGTTTCTCAGGAACATGCCTCACAGGCGACCATCCTCCTGCATGAAACACTTTTCTCTCTTGACCTCCAGCTTCTGTGACACCATACTAGTTTTCCTCCTACATCTCACATCAGACCTTCGTCTTCTCTGCTACCCAGTCTCTAAATGTTGGAGTTCCCCAGACTTCCTCTGGACCCTCTTCTCTCATGAATCTGTACTCTCTCTACAGTGATCTCATCAGTCCCGTGGCTTTAAATGCCACCTACATTCAAAATCCATGTGTCATGTCTGACCTCTTCATTGATCCCCAGACAAGTAATACCCATCTGAAACCTTGACATTGTCACTGGATCTCTTGCAGGCATCTCAAAACCAGCAAGCAAAAAACAGTACACTTGATCGCCCTCCCCTCAGCTCCTCAGAATATTCTCTCCCAGGCTTCATCATCTGAATTAATGCACACATCACCAACTCCTCACCATCAAATCCAATCCAAGTGCTGGAGACTAGACCCCTACAATACACCTCAAGTATCTCCACTTCTCACCTTCCTTATCACCACCCCAGCTCAAACCACCACCTCTCTCACCTACTACAAAGAAGATGGCATAAGATTACTTAGAATTCACTTAGAATAAAATTTATTCAATCCACGTTCATGACTACCTATTATAACAGCACTAGTCTAGGTGTCAGAGATCCAGCACTGAGCAAAACAAACAAAATCTCTTCCTTTGGGGTGCTTACATGCTTTGTCATGGCTACAAGGTACTCTGTGATCTGACCTCTGCCTGCCTTTCCATAGGCATGGTGCATATCACGCATCACTTGCCCATTGCCACTATGCTCTAGCCACCCTGGACACTTTTCTGCTCTACAAACACACCAGGCTCTCACCACCTGAAAGCTTTCACTTGCTTTTCTTTCTGTCTAGAATGTTTTTTTCTCTCCTCTTCCGTCTCCACCCAAATTCCAACCACTTAGAGTGGCCTTCCTTGACCAGTCCACTATAGTAGCACCCCTACCTTGCACTAGCTTATGACCACTTTCTTCCATAAACTCGCTGCAATTTGAACGTTTTTATTTGTTTATCTATTCCCCACCACCACCACTAGAAACCAGAACTAAAGCTTCATGATGGCAAGGATTCACTCATGCAGAATAGCTCCTGGTACAGAGTAGATGCTCAATACCTACATGAATTGAATGAATAAATGAAAGGCCCCTTCAACAAATAAGAACTAGGAGAGACTGAATGTAACAAACACCTATTAATCCTACTGTATCATCCTGCTGTGTGCCTCTTATACTATCTCACCCAACAGTCTTGCACTGTAGCTATTACTGTTCCCATTTTAGGAAATAAGAAAAACGAAATCAATCCATTCTGAATGTCAGGAGTGAAATTGAGATTGCTGATATACCTGATTAGGAAACGTCCAATCTTCGTACTAACCAAGAAAAGAGAGAAAGACCTCCCTGTCCTCTGAACTCAATCCCTAAAGAAAAACCATCTAAACTCATCATCTGAGCTTAAATATGCACGGTGCTGGAGTTATCTATAATACCAATTTTACATATTATCTTGCCTCTCAAATACGGTGAAGCTCTCTGAGGGCTAGCACTGCGCCCCTCTCCTGCTCTCAGCAGCATTGGGTACTCAGTAACTGTTCAATAAGGAGGACAGAGAAAATGAATGAATAAATAAATAAATAGGAGGACTGAAAAGTAGATGTCAGTGATAAGTTGCAAAATAACCAGAAGCTGTGTAATAACACTAAGAAGCTGTTTGAATGATATGCAAGCCTATAGAGGAGGTAGTTAGCAGAACTGGTTCCAGCTTTGCTGCCTTGCACACATTTCCAGTGAAGATGGCTCCCCATTCATAATTAACCCTCAGCAGGTTGAGTAGCTGATCTTCAGCAGGTGGAGAGGCCTAGAAGAAGTGGCCGCCATGTGAACATGGAGTGCTCATGGGGGTTTGGAGATCTCTGCAGACAGTACTCCCTAAATGGTCCACCTCCAATTAGATGAATCGTGATGATGTTTGAAAAGTTCCACAGAATTCCAAAAGAAAAAAAAAATCCTTATTGGTCTACTGCGAACTCACAGACTCTTGCAAGATTTCTTTCTAGATTTGGGGAATTCTACCTCTGCTTTCTCATTTTGGATAGGATTTAAAGTCTGGAGCAAGGCTGCTCCAACCAGTCCATAGCTCTTTATGTGTTATGATTTGAGAGGCACCAAGTTAGCTCAGTTGCCCTCAAATATCTCCCCTACTACTTGCCACAAAGCCACCATTAATTAATTAATCCTTGGAGCCTTAAAGATTTCCCTAATTTCTAAGACTCTGCAGTTGAAATACAAAATCCTCTTGGAGAAGAAATCTTTTAAGCTTTTAAAATGGCCCTTTAGTATTTTTCAAAGTGCATTCTTCACAACCTGAGTTTCATAAGACACTCTAGAAAAAGTAAATGTTTAAAATGTCTAACATAATCAAATAAGTTCGGAAAATGCTGTATGCTATACCCCCATCTCGGAGATTAACAATGGACCTAACATGTAAAAAGGTTTCAGAGGTGTCCCAATCTTATATCACTTATAACTGTTGCACAAGACTCACTAGGAAACTCTCATTTAATGAGATGTATTTAACCAAGAATACGCTTTGGTGAACAGGTCTCCATAGATACCCATGGAAACGGAAGGGTCGAGAAAGGTAGTATATACAACCCAAAATATATGATAGACACATATTTTAAAATTCTATGTAGGCCAGTTCTTCCCCTGTGCAAACCTGCCCTGCTCCTCAAATCAGAGAATTTTTTTTTTTGCCATGCGACACGTGGGATCCCAGTTCCCCAACCAGGGATCAAGCCCATGCCCCCTGCAGTGGAAGCACAGAATCCTAACCACTGGACCATCAGGGAAGTCCCAAATCAGACAGTTTTTTGCTAGATGAACTTAAGAGAGTATACACTTCCTCCTTCCCCTTACTTGTTTTAGGAATGAGAAATGAAGCCCAGTAAAATGATTTGTCTAAGGGCATATGGGTAATTAAAGGTATTCTCTATCTACTGTTTCCAAAGCCACAAACTTTAAATCCTCTATTTCCAAGGTACTGTGCCAGGCTTAGTGGTAAAACATTCCTCTCTACTCCTGCAAAGAACAGACAACCCCCCCCGCCCAGCACATCCACTTCTTATCCCCTCACACCCAAGGAGGTATGAGCATTAGAATTCTACCATTATTTTCTTTTTACCTTTGCTTGATTTTCCAAAACAGCTTTCTTTTTTTTTTTTTCTTTTTGCACTACGCGGGCCTCTCACTGCTGTGGCCTCTCCTGTTGCGGAGCACAGGCTCCAGACGCGCAGGCTCAGCGGCCATGGCTCACGGGCCCAGCCCCTCCGCGGCATGTGGGATCTTCCCGGACCGGGGCACGAACCCACATCCCCTAGCATCGGCAGGCGGACTCTCAACCACTGCGCCACCAGGGAAGCCCCTGCCCAATTTTTAATCAGATGGGTTTTTGGTGGGTTTTTTTGAAGTTGAATTGTATGAGCTTATTACATATATCCCATATTAACCCCTATCAGCCATATCATTTGCAAATATTTTCTCCCATTCAGTAGGTTGTCTTTTCATCTTGTCAGTGGTTTCCTTTGCTGTGCAAAAGCTTTCAAGTTTAATTAGGTCCCATTTGTTCATTTTTGCTTTTATGTCCTTTGCTTTAAGAGACAGATCCAAAAAATATATTGCTATGATGTATATCGGATATATATGTCGGATAATTCAGCCGTAGTTAACGTCTCGGCAAATGTGTGTGATGGATGAGAAGGCGGTTGAGGTGTCTGGTGTGTAATGTATTGCTAGGAACAGGCCTGTTAGGATTTGTATGATTAAGCAGAGGCCGAGTAGGGAGCCGAAATTTCATCATGAAGAGATATTTGATGGGGTGGGAAGGTCAATGAATGTTTTATTTAGAATTTTTATTAGTGGGTGTGTTTTTCGGATGTTTGTCATTAGGGTTCTTATAGTTGAATAACAACGATGGTTTTTCATATCATAGGTCATGGTTGGAGTCCATGTGAGAATAATGATAATATATGTTGCATTTATTATGAGTATTATTTTTGTAATTAGCTTGGTAGGGGTTTCTTCGAAACCTTCTCCTATTTATGGGGGTTTAGGGTTGATTGTGGGTGGTGCTGTGGGGTGTGGAATTGTTTTTAGTTTTGGTGGTTCATTTTTAGGTTTAATGGTATTTTTGGTTTATTTGGGAGGAATGTTAGTTGTATTTGGTTATACGACGGCTATAGCTACTGAGCAGTATCCTGAGGCTTGGGTTTCTAATAAGGTGGTGTTGGGTGGGTTTCTTTTGGGCTTAGTAGTGGAGATTTTGGTAGTGCTTTATGTACTTGAGAGTGAAAATATGGGTGTTGTGTTTGAGTTTGATGGGTTGGGGGATTGGGTTGTTTGTGATGTAGGGGGTTCTGAGGTTTTTAGTGAGGAGACTGTAGGTATTGCTGGGTTATATAGCTATGGTACTTGGTTGGTTGTTGTAACTGGTTGATCGTTGTTTGTTGGTGTTGTGGTTGTTATGGAGATTACTCGAAGTAATTAAATAAGATTATGCTGAGGGTGAGGGAGATGAGGAAAGATAGGAAGTAGGATTTGATAAGGCCTTTTTGGTTTGAGGTTAGGATAGAGGCTTTTAATTGTATGGAGGTTATAGTTTTTGGTATAATAATTTCTGTTCAGGCTAGGTCTAGTAGGGAAGTTATTAGTTTTTGGTTTGTAGTTAGGTTTAGGTGAGTGGGTAGGCGATGTATAATTGTGGGAAAATATCCTAGTAGGGTGGAGAATTTAGTGAAATTTGATGGGCAAGGATATTTTAGGTTTTGTGTATAGGTGTTGATTTCGAGTGCTAGAATGAAGCCTAGTGCTGTTATTGTAAGGGCTGTAAGTTTTAAGTATAGAGGTATAGTTATTAAAGGGGTGGTTATAGGGGGGATGTTTTGAGAAAGAATGAAACCGGCGAAAATGCTTCCGATTAGTAAGCGTTTGATAGGGTAGGAATGCTAAGTGGGGTTGATTGAGACCAATTGTTATTATTATTAGGCCGAGTTGACTAGAGGTGGAAAAAGCAATAATCTTTTTAATGTCATTTTGGGTTAGGGCACAGATAGCTGCGAACAGGGTGGTAATAGCGCCTAGAGAGAGGATTATTGTTAAAATTGGCTTGTTGTTTTCTATTAAGGGGTGAAAGCGGACAAGTAGAAAGATTCCGGCTACGACCATTGTGCTTGAGTGGAGTAGGGCCGAGACGGGGGTGGGTCCTTCTATTGCTGATGGAAGTCAAGGATGTAATCCGAATTGGGCTGATTTTCCAGTTGCAGCCAATACAAGTCCTATGAGGGGGAGATTGGAAGGGCTTTGGTTAAGTATAAAGATTTGTTGTAAGTCTCATGTGTTTATGTTTGACAAGAATCACGCTATTGATACAGGAAGTCCGATGTCTCCGATGCGGTTATATAGGATTGCTTGGAGGGCGGCTGTGTTGGCGTCTGTTCGTGCAGATCATCAGCTGATTAATAGAAAGGATATGATGCCTACTCCTTCTCATCCAATAAATAGTTGGAAGATATTGTTAGCTGTAATGAGGATGAGTATAGTGATGAGGAAAATAAGTAGGTATTTGAAGAATTGGTTGATGTAGGGATCTGAGTATATATACCATATTGAGAATTCTATAATAGACCATGTGATAAATAGCGCTACGGGTATGAATATAAGTGAGAAGTAGTCTATTTTAAAGCTGAGAGATAATTTTAGGGTTTGAATGGTTATTCAGTGTCAGTTCGAAATGAGTGCTTCTTGGTTTGTGTGAATAAATATTATTATTGGAATTAGACTAGTGATGAAAGCGTAGAGGGTTATATTTTTTACGTAGTGTTGATATTTGTTGGTTTTGTAAAGGTTTGTGACTGATATTATGATAGGGGTTGTCAGTATTAGTAGTGTGAGTAGGATGGAGGAGGTAAATAGGTTTATTACTTTTACTTGGAGTTGCACCAATTTTTTGGTTCCTAAGACCAATGGATAACTGTTATCCTTTAAAAGTTTGAAAAAGCCACATTACTAGGTGTGGTAACATGAGTTAGCAGTTCTTGCATTACTTTTTCGGTAAGTAAGAAGTTTTGATCTTCTATTACTAACTTCACAGGCTAGCGTTTTTTTAAACTATACTTACAGTAAAGGGTTCCTATGATGATTTTGGGGTTTAGAGATAGGAGTAATAAGGGAATAATATGGAGGGCTATTAGGGCGTGCTCTCGTGTGAAAGAGGGATAAAGATTATTAATGTGGTGAGTATATTTACCGTGTTGTGTTGTGATTAGTATATATAGGGAGTAAAGGGCTGTGATTACAGTATTTGCTCCTAATAGGATGATGGTAGGATTTGATCATGGAAAGGTCGATGTAATTACAAGTAGTTCTCCGATTAGATTGATAGTTGGGGGTAAGGCTAAGTTTGCCAAGCGTGCTAGTAGTCATCAGGTCGCTATTAGTGGTAGAAAAATTTGTAGGCCTCGTGCTAAGATTATAGTTCCACTGTGAATTCGTTCGTAGTTTGAGTTTGCTAGGCAGAATAGTATTGAGGATGAAAGGCCGTGGGCAATTATTAGGGCGGTGGCTCCTATGTAGCTTCAGGGGGTTTGGATTAGGATAGCTGTGATGACAAGTGCTATGTGGCTAATTGAAGAGTATGCGATGAGTGATTTTAAGTCCGTTTGGTGTAAGCAGATGGAGCTGGTTATGATTATTCCTCATAAGGATAGTGTAAGGAAGGGGTAGGCCATATCTTCTGTTAAGGGATCAAGGATTAATGTAATTCGTAATATGCCGTAGCCCCCTAGTTTTAGTAATACGGCTGCTAGGACTATAGAACCTGCAATAGGGGCTTCTACATGTGCTTTGGGTAGTCAAAGGTGTAGTCCGTAGAGGGGTATCTTTACTAGGAAAGCTATTATACAGGCTAATCATATGAAGGTGTTTGATCAAGAAGAGGATAGGGGTTGGGTTCAGTATTGCAGTAGTAGAAAATTTAGGGATCCTAGTATATTTTGTAGGTATGTTAGTGCTACTAGTAATGGGAGGGAGCCTGCGAGTGTATAGAATAGGAAATATAGTCCTGCGTTTAGTCGTTCTGTTTGATTACCTCAGCGGGTGATAATAATGAGAGTGGGGATTAGCGTGGCTTCAAATATAATGTAGAATAGAATTAGTTCTATGGCAGTAAATGTTATGATTAGGAAAATTTGTAATATAATTAGTGTTGAAATATAGAGTTTTTTTCGGTTAGGTGTTTCTTTAAGCAGGTGGAATTGGCTTGCTATTAGTAGAGGAGCCATATTGTTAGGATTAAGAGTGGTGTTGAGAGAGGGTCAGAAAAGAATGTTAGGGAATAATTTAGGCTGTTGTCGTTGAATTGGTTAAGTAAGAGTAGGCTTGTGAAGCTAATTAGTAAACTGTGGGTTGTGGTATTAATTCAGATGAATTTGTTTTTCGATAGTCATGTTAGTGGTATTAGTATGATAGTGGGAATGATAAATTTTAGCATTGGAGGAGGTTAAGGTTTTGTACATGGTCAGTACCATATGTGTTGGAGATTTTGACTAAAAGGGCTAGTCCAACAGCTGCTTCACAGGCTGCAAACACTAGGAGGATAATTGGTGTTATGCTGGCCAGGGTGAAATGTATATTTAGAATTGTGATAGTTGTTAGGATGAATAGTGACAATATTATACCTTCTAAGCAGAGTAGTGCGGATATTAGGTGGGATCGGTATATTAATAATCCTGTGAGAGATATAGTGAAGGCTATTAGGATATTTATGTGAATCAAGGACATTTGGTACTTGCGAGCTTGAATCGCAGTCTAGCGGGTCGAAACCGTTTATTTTGTTTTAAACTAAGTGCCATATTCATCTCATTCTAGGCCTTTTTGGGTCCATTCGTAGGCTAGGCTAATAGCTAGTAGGGAGATTAAAAATAGGGTTGTGGAGAGTATTGTTTTTAGGTTACTTGTTTGGGTTGCTCATGGTAGTGGGAGTAGAAGGGCAATTTCTAGGTCGAAGAGGAGGAAAGTGATTGCGACTAGGAAAAATTTCATGGAGAAAGGTAGGCGGGCGGATTCTATGGGGTCAAATCCACACTCGTATGGACTTATCTTTTCTGTATATGCGTTTAGTTGGGGAAGTCAGAAAGCGATAAATATAAGTAGAAGGGCTAAGGTGGTGTTTGTCAGTAGTGTTAAAATGAGGTTTATTATTCTTTTTCGGGGTGTTTCCGAAACTAACTGATTGGAAGTCAGTTGTACTTGTTAATACTAAAAGAATTATGTGTTCTGCCTATGTTTTCCTCTAGGAGTCTTATGGTTTCTGCTCCTATATTTAGGTCTTTAATCCGTTTTGAGTTTATTTTTGTATATGGTGTTAGAGAATGTTCTAATTTCTTTGTTTTACGTGTAGCTGTCCAGTTTTCCCAGCACCCCTTACTGAAGAGATTGTCTTTTCTCCATTGTATATTCTTGACTCCTTTGTTTAAGAGTAATTGGCCACAAGTTTGTTGGTTTATTTCTGGACTCTATTCTGTTCCATTGATCTATGTGTCTGTTTTTGTGCCAGTATCATATTGTTTTGATTACTGTAGCTTTGTAGTATAGTCTGAAGTCAGGGCACATGATTCCTTCAGCTCTGTTCTTCTTTCTCAAGATGGTTTTGGCTATTTGGAGTCTTTTGTGTTTCCATACAAATTTTTAACTTATTTGTTCTACTTCTGTAAAAAACGACATTGGTATTTTGATAGGCATTACATTAAATCTGTAGATTGCCTTGGGTAGTATGGTCATTTTAACAATATCTTTTTATTACTGAGTTGCGAGAATTTGTGGTACATTCTAGATACAAGTCCCTTATCAGATGTATGATCTGCAAATATTTTGTCCCATTCTGTGGGCTGTCTTTTCACCTTCTTGGTGGTGTCCTTTGAAGCACAAAGCTTTTTAATATTGATAAAATCCAGTGTATTTTTTGTTGTTGTGATATTTGTTTTTGGTTTCATATCCAAGAATTCCTTGCCAAATCCAAGGTCACGAAAATTTATTTCTATGTTTTCTTCTGAGACTTAAAGTTTTAGATCTTACATGTTGGTCTTTGATCCATTTTGAGTTAATTTTTGTATATGACGTCAGGTAATTGTCCAACGTCATTTTTTGCATGTGGCTATCCAGTTGTCCCAACACCATTTGTTGAAAAGACTATTTTTCCCCTACTGAATAGTCTTGGCACCTTTGTTGAAAATTATTTGTCCATAGAGATGTGAATTTATTTCTGGACTCTAAATTCTGTTCCATTGATCTATATATCTATCCTTTTATCAGTACCAAACTGTCTTGGTTATATGGAGAATGTTCCAGGTGCACTTGAGAAGACTGTATAACCTCTTGTTGTTGGGTTGAGGGCTCTATGCATGTCTGTTAGATCTAGTTGGTTTATAGCATTGTTCGAGTCTCCTATATATTTGTTGACCTTCTGTCTAGTTGTTCTATTATTGAAAGCAGGGTATTGAAGTCTTCAATTTTTATTTTCAAATAAGCTATTTCTTAATTTCTGTCAGTTTTTGCTTCACATATATTGGTGCTCTGTTATTAGGTATATATATGTTTTTAACTGTTACATCTTCCTGATGGATGGAAACTGTTATCCTCATAAAATATTCCTCTTTATATCTCGCAACACTGTTTTGTTTTAAAGTCTCTTTTTCCTTATATTAGTGTAGCTACTCCAGATTTCCTGTGACTGGTATTAGTACAGCTGGTATTTGTATAGCTACTCCAGATTTCCTATGGCTGCTATTTGCATGATGTATATACTATTTCAATCCTTTTACTTTGACTTTATTTGTGCCTTTGAATTTAATGTGTGTCCTTTAGAAAATATATGGCTAGATCATATTTTTAGTCTAGTTTGATAATCCCTGTCTTATGACTGCATTGTTTGATCCATTCACATTTAATGTTATTACTGATATAGGTGGATTTACATTCGCCATTTTTGTTTTCATCTGACTTTGGTTTTATTTACACCTGAATTTTTGTTTTCTATATGTCTCATGTCTTTTTTCCTCCTCTATTCCTCATTTATTACTTCCTTTCACATCAAGTGAATCTTTTCTAATGTAGCTTTTAAATTTTTTAATGACTTTTTACTATATTTTTGAGATTTTGTTTTTCTAGTGGTTGCTCTAAGGTTTATCATATACATCTTATCAGAATCAGCTAGGTCAATGAGAAAGAAAGAGAGAGAGAGAGAGAGAGAGAGAGAGAGAGAGAGCACAAGCTGTATGGTGTGGAATATGTTACCCCTATATAGCTCTACTCCCTAACAATTAAGAGAAGAAAAGAAAAAAATTTGCAGTTATAGAGTCTTTTATAATTACATAATTACCTTTACCAATGCTTTTTGTTTGTGTGGATTTGAATTACTATCAGGGGTCACATGTTTCAGCCTGAAAAACTTCCTTTAACATTTCTTATAAGGCAGGTCTAATAGCAACAAATTCTCTAAGCTTTCGTTTACCTTGGAAAACCTTTATTTTGCCTTCATTTTTGAAACATGGGTTTCTGGTTATAGTCTTCTTGGTTAACAGGGTTTTTTTTCTTTGAACACTACAAATATGCTATCCCAGCTCCACCTCTGGCCTCCACTGTTTCTGATGAGAAGTGAGCTGTTAACCTTGTTGAGGGTCCCTTGTAAGTAATGAGTCATTTTTCTCTTGCTGCTTTCAAGATTTTCTCCTTGTCTTTGATTTTCAGCATTTTTACTATATTGTGTCTGTTTATGGGTCTCTTTGTGTATATTCTACTGGAATAATATTGAGCTTACTAGATGTTTTCAATAAATCTAGGAGGTTTTCAGCTATTATTTTTCCAAATATTTTTTTCCTCCTTTTTCTTTCTCCTCTCCCCAGTACTTCCATTATGCATATATTGGTGTGCTCAATTTTGTTGCATATTTCTCTGAGGTTCTCTTCATTTTTCTTCATTCTTTTTTTCTGTTTTTGGCTTGCATAATCACTATTGGTTTATTTTCAATTTTTCTATTTCTTCTGCAAGTTCAAATCTACTGTGATTTGAGACACTCGTGATTTTTTTTTAATTTCATTTTATTTTTTAAAATAATTGCAATCTCTTTATTTATATTCTCTTTTTGATGCAATATTGCCTGCATATTTTCCTCTATTTCTTTAATCATGCTTTTCTTTACTTCTGTGAACATATTCATAATGACTATGTTCAAATATATTTCTGTTAAATCTGACATCTGGTTATTCTCACAGGCAGTTTCTGTTGCCTGCTTTATTTTCCTATTTCTTTGTATCCCTTTGATTTTCGGGTTTTTTTCTTTTTTTCTTTCTTTTTCTTCTTCTTTTTTTTTTTTTTTTTGCTGGAAACAACATTTCAGACAATCTATTGTAGCATTCTGAGTACTGGTTCCACCTCCATGACTTATTAGTGCTGTTTGTTTGTTGTTTAGTGACTACTAGCTAGATTATTTTAGTGAAAGCTTTTGATGTTGAGTCTCAAGAAGGCACAGCTTTGAATATGCCCACAGTCACCCTGGGAAGACAAGGTATTGGCAGGGCTCTCTTCCATTCTTTCCCTGACCACACCCAGATGTTAAACTTTACTACTTGCAGGCAGACTATGCTACTACTTTCAACAATTCCCAGGGCATAAATTCCTCTATAAACTAATCCAGTCAAATTGTGGCTCCTTCAAATAAATCATTTACGGGGTCAATGTTGATATCCATTCTGACCCCAGGGGGACTCCTTCCAGCTGTCCTGTCGTCCCCCCCCACCCCGTTCTCTCCTGCAAACTAATTGTCCTACGTTATGTATCTATTAGATCCATGAATATCCCAATTGCCTTTACCATACCTTTGCTATTCTTGAGAGTGCTCTCAGGCTTAAACTTCTCCATCCTCTGTTGCAAGTGAAATCAGTTCCCTTGGGAAGAGAATACCAGATACGCATTTCACAGTCTGCTTCTCACTTCAGGCAAAATCTCAGCCAGGGCTCTGGAGCCAGGAGTGGATTCAAAGGCAAACTTCTCTCTGAGACCCTCATTCCAGGAGTTAAACACTTGAATGAAGGTAGAGTAACAACCTGAGATGTCCCTGGCTTGATTCTTTGGGCTTGGAACCACCACCTCATGAGCACTGGCAAGAGTTTTGGATCTCCAATATTCTCAGCAGGCCATACCCAAGATAGAGCCTCTGGTGCAGAAGTGTGCCTTGGTAAAAAGAAAGGAGCCCCCACTTCCCAACCACACTTGCCCAGAATGCAGCCTCAGCAACAAGCAGCTGGAGGCAGAAGGAGAAATGCTGAAGTCCTGCTTCTCCTGGAAGAAAGCCCTCCACCTGGAAGCTGGGAAGAGACGAAACCCTGTCTTCTTGACTTCTTGCATTCTGGAGTAGAGTCTCCACTTCTCTGAGGTTGGGGGGGGGGGGGGAGGGAGGCCATAGTTTTGATTTAAGTAACACACTCTTGCCTTTTTTTAACTAGATTTTCATAGATTTTCTTGAACAGATGTTTCCTCCTTTGCTCTTTGCCCTTAGGACCATTTCCAGAGGCTTTGAATAGTTTTCTTTCTTCTTTGGTTGGTTTGCTTTGTTTTTATAATTTTTACCAGGTTCACTACAGAGCTGGTCAGCTGAGCTCCTCACACAGTCATGCTGAAAATCAATCACACCACTATGTCCTTGATCAAGCAAAGCAAAGGGGAAGCTGGTTGTGACTGAAAGCAGAAAAGCAGTCAGAGATTATCCTCTCTGAAGTTCTTGGTGTGCCCTTGAACAAAGGAGAACAGTTGGGCAAGCCAGGAATAAATAAATGTTTTCACAATGAAGTTTTTCACCCCATTTTTACTTTAATGTTTTTCATGTGCATTATTAGTTTTAAATAATTCAGTGCACGTCCTAAATGTTGGTCTGGTGAATAGTAATGGCTCTATCACCTACCAAATAAGGCCACTAACTGCTCTTTTGGCAGGCATAACAGTTTCTTAAACATTGTGATATGGTGAGCAAAACAAGCGGAAATGGAATTATATCTGAAAGGATGGTTTCCAGGGTTGCTCTAGTTTATTAGATCAAAAGAGAAAAACAGATTTCTTTTCTCCTGAGCGGGCTAGAGACAAAATGACCTTCTCCCTGTGTACTGACAGTCCTGACCATTTGACTGAAGTAATTTCAGCAACAGGGAGCATGCAGTTGTACCAAATGGAAAACAAGCCAAAAGCAATATCAAAATCTTGAGTTCAGCATCTTCCCTGAAAAATCACTGAGACCCTAAACAAAGTGGTACACCATCCACGACCTGCTACTACACGCATCACACCTTTATTGAATACTTACTGTGTGTACAGCCATTTGCTGGGATATAAGAGCCAATTTTGCAGCCCTGACATATGACCCTTTTTTTTTTTTTTTTTCCATATTCCCATGACTAATTTCTGATTCTTCATGAAATTTTTTAAAAACAAAATTTTAAAAAATGTGAGCAAGTATCTACCTGTACACATCCATCCATCCGTCCTAACATTATCCTACCTGTTGCAATAAATGGTAAGAATAATTTTTTTTTTTTTTTTTCCTTGCGTTATGCGGGCCTCTCACTGTTGTGGCCTCTCCCATTTGCGGAGCACAGGCTCCGGACGCGCAGGCTCAGCGGCCATGGCTCACGGGCCCAGCCGCTCCGCGGCATGTGGGATCTTCCCGAAACGGGGCACGAACCCGCGTCTCCTGCATCGGCAGGCGGACTCTCAAGCACTGCGCCACCAGGGAAGCCCGACATATGACCCTTTTAATGTAGCTGAAGAGAGTAGACACACACAGAGACATAGAAAAAGAGAACAAGGCTTTTCAAGTGATCATGTGATAACACAATAAGGACAGGGAATTCAGGACAAAATTTGACTACTGTGCAAGTTCCTTGAAGGGAGAGGTACCCACGCTTGCAATAAACAAACAAGGGTACTTCCCTGAATAGGTGAGACATGTGGTGGATATAAAAAAAAAAAAGATTTAAATATGTAACAGTGAGGGAAGATGCTTAGTAGATAGAAAGAACACCTGGAGAGCTAGTCCAACAGCAGCAAATCAAAGAAATAGCTTTTTCTCCTGAAGGAAATAGTATCGTTTCTGAATTATCAATTTCATTTCTCAAAATGTGCCAAGCACAGCACTTGGGTGAGAGTGGGGGAAACTGGAGCATTTCCATTCCAGATCTCCAAATTCAAGAAAGATTATCTAGCAGGGAAAAAAAAAATGTTCTGTTTTAATAATTAGTGGAGGTTTGGGTAGAAAGAACCAAGGCATGATTCAGAGAAATTTAGTGGAGTGTGTTAAATAGCTTTACAAATCTCTTTGACCAAATGCAGAACAGACTAGACCCAGCCTGATTTTGCACTTAAGAAATACAAATTACTTAAGTCACTAGAAGTATTTTCAAATAGAATCAGTTTTTTACTCAATTATTTATTTCAATTGTCTGGAGTAGGGACTAGCTGAGGTCATATTACTCCTAGGAGATCTTTGGATCTAAAACCATATGTTTCTGAAATAAATAATTCTTTCAGAGAAACTTACTTAAACATTGGGCTAATTTACTCTTTCACACACTAAGCAAATAGACGCCAATTAGATCTAGATAACTTTTCCTAGAATTAACCTGAAATTAGCCATTTTGTTTGTTGATCCCCAACCCAATTGTTTTTCAAAAGAAAGGAAAAAAATGAATGAATAAGTGAGCATAAAACAATAAATATCTAGAAAATTGTTCCAAATATTCTGCCTCTCCATCTATTGTCTTCTTCTAACTGCTTTCAAGGTGAGCGGTCAAGATCAGCAACTGATGGCAGCCCATCTACATTTTTTTTTTTTTTTTAACATCTTCATTGGAGTATAATTGCTTTGGAATGGTGTGTTAGTTTCTGCTGTATAACAAAGTGAATCCCCTATACGTATACATATATCCCCATATCTCCTCCCTCTTGTGTCTCCCTCCCACCCTCCCTATCCCACCCCTCTAGGTGGTCACAAAGCACCGAGCTGATCTCCCTGTGCTATGTAGCTGCTTCCCACTGGCTAGCTATTTTACATTTGAGCCTAGGGGCAGGACAGGAATAAAGACGCAGACGTAGATAATGGACTTGAGGACACGGGGAGGGGGAAAGGTAAACTGGAACAAAGTGAGAGAGTAGCATTGACATATATATACTACCATCTACTTTTGTTTTTGCATCACTCTTAAGTTGTCTCCCTTCCAATAATCATTATGGTGTAAGTGACACTCCAGGGGAAATCAATTCCTTTTAACTAAATACAAAATCCTCCCTCGAATCATAACTGGGACTTTGTTGATTCTGCTGTTGTCTGAACACTTCGACAGACAGCCGACAGCCACCATCTTGTTTTCACCGAAGTTGAATAGCTTGTCTCCTGCAGCCTTTGGGGAAGATTTGCCAGCCTTTAGGAACTGCCCCCTTGAGTAGGGAATAATTACAACTACTTAGATATCAGAATTTCATTTCCTAGAGACTGGCTCCATGTTGTTTTTCTCAAGGTTGTTTACAGGAAAACTCCTTTAAAGCCCTAAAGGGATAGAGTCTTTTTCATTTTCTTTCTACTTAGAAAGATGTGACATCTACAGAAAGCATTTAGATTTGTAAGACCCTCAAAAACAAGGATGCCCATGCCCCTGTCTTAGGTCTGGCAAGTATCATGCATGTCTTAGACCTACCGCAAGAGATATTTCTGAATAAATGAAATGAATGGCTTGCACTGAGCTGAATTGATGAGTTAAATTGAATTGGATTGGATTGAAATGAATTGAATTGGACTTCTCTGCACTGACAGAGTAGCTATCATGAGAGCAGAAGGAAGGTCAGGATGTGCCATTCACTAGCTAATCAGGGCCAGAACTCCGCATGATCAGGGAGTCCAGGCCCTCCTGGCTGCTGAGGACCAGAGGTTAAGTGACTTCCCAAGGACAGATAGCAAAGTGGGAGCAGAGCAGAGACTCCAGACATAATAACAGTAAAGACAAATAATTGGGCTTGTGTGTACTGTGTAAGTAGAATGACAGGCACAGCTCTAAGTATCTCACTGTAGCATCGTTTTTACTCCTCATAGCAACCCCTTGGGGCAAGCCCCACTATTACCCACACTTTCAGATAAAGCAACTAGGCATCAAGCAATTAAGTAATTTGCCCAAGGGGCACATTCAAGATTTTTGGACTCAGGAAGCAAGACCCCAAGACACTGCTGTTAACCGTTGCAAGACATCATGGGCAGGGAAGAAAAACAGTTTATAACCACAGCTTAAATGAAAGTTTTAAGAAAGGATAATGACAACAATTTAAGGAAACGGAGAAACAGCAGAAGGGAGGAATTTTTTCCCCTCTTGAGGACGTGCAATTATAAACCTGTTCCAATCTCCTTAATGTAAACATTTTTAAGACATCCAGATTTCACATCTCTTGGACTTCCTGAAGTTTGACCCTGGTAGGATCTGCTGAACCATATTGTGCAGAGTGTAGGTATGTCAGGGTTCTAATTTCTGGGAATGTCATAAAATAAAAGGTTTTTAAAAATAATACATAATCTCATATTTATATTTATCTATTCTTTATAATCCAAAACATAGCCCAATAATGTTGAAAATGTTCAATTAATGTCTTGGGACACAGAGGCCCTAGTTAGTGCTGGACACCATGTTCATACTTCCAGAATGCAGGAATACTGACATGGCATTATCTCCCTGCCCTGTGTGCACCAAAAGGCCTGTCCACTGCTGAATTTTCTGCTCCCATCAGTGAGGCGTGACTGAGTGCCTCCACTGAGCCCTGCACATAGAGGTGTTCTAATCATCCTAGAGAATCAGAGCCACACACATGATTCTAATTACTGTATTCTAGTTCTGAAGATCCCAGCTCTTTAGAGTCCCTTGGCTTCCACAAGTTTGTGCAAACCCATCCTTGATCCCTCACCATGTCTCTGGCACCTTGACGGAAGTCGACAATTTTTCTGGTGAGTTCAGGAAGCAGAGAGAAAGGATGGCCTGCAGGCCATCTCTGAAACCCTCACGTTCCACCGTATGATAGGTGTATCACAGGGCAAGGAGGCCAAACAGCATCTGGGAAGGATCCCAGGACTAGGCGTGAGAAGACCCGGGATCTGGTTCTAATCCCAAGAGCACCTTCTTACTCAACCTAGGAAAATCATCTAACATCTAAGGGTCTCAGTTTACGCTCCTATAAAGTCACAGAACTGAACACGAGAATCCCTGAGGTCACTTCCCTCCCCACCAAACAGCAGGAAAATTTGAGCCCTGAGAATGAACTCTGACTGAAATCATTCAACCCTTTAATAATCACACCAGCTTCATGACACGGTCACTGTCCTTCCCAGCCTACCACTTCCAGAGACCCTGACAGCTTTGTCATATGTGATTCTAGGAATCTCACCTGTGCAGTGAAAGTCCTGCATTTTTTGCCAGCCTCTTTTTTCAGGCTTGTCATGATTAAGTGGCAGCAGGGAAAAGCTAAAGGAACAGGTGTCTTTTTATTGACAGCTTTGCCCTGTAGACCCTGCCCTGTAGACCCTGCGTCTGTAGACGCAGAGGTTAACAGAGCCCATCAGCCATCCGCAGTTTCCTAGGCTTTAGGTCTGTCAGCAGCTGACACTGTATCCTCATCACTACAGTGAGTGGCACAACCCAGGAGTGAGGGCCATTTCAGTGGGTGTGTATGTGTGTGATAATTCCTGGCTTTCCTTTCCTAAGTCCAATATTTAAAACCAAGAGCCCTGGAAATTTGAGGCAGTTGGATGGCCTTAAAATTCCTTAAAGAGGTGAAGGCTGGGGTGCAGGGGAGGCACAGTAACGATTATGAGACAGATGTAATCTTAAAGAAAACAGACCTTTATCTTCTTAAAAATCATTCCATAGTCTACAGATTGTGATTTGGATATTTAATTACATTAAATTACATTAGCCCAGGCTAAACTTATGCCTGTCCCCAGCTCTTAGAATGTTACACTAAAAACTTACACTTAAAAACAAAAAAAGAGCTTCTGAATAATTACATTATACCTCAGGATTAGCTTTTTAAAATGCCTCCTAATAGCTAAGCAAGTTCCCTCTGGCTACGGACGTAAGCCATGTACCCTCGTTTTTTAATGATGGTTCAGGGAGGACCCTCTCTCCCCTGAAGAAAACTGCTGCATCCGTTCATTTTATCACCAACACTCTTCGCTTTGTCCTGCCCCTTGGCAAAGTCCTGGCGCTTCTACTCAATCTCCCCCTCTCCCTCCCCGCCCCCTCCCCCCGGAAAGCAACTCTGGGTGGAGCTCCCTGACATCTGAACCTTGCTTGGAGGGCATGATTCCTTTCAAAACAGACCTTACAGCCATAATGTATATGGAACATAGCGTTTATATGACTCAAGTAAGTCGCTTAAATTTCTCATGCCCTGAATGTTTCTATCTCAAATCAAAACGTAGATAAAAGGAGGAAGGGAGGGAAGAAGGGGGTGAGGGAAGGAGGGAAGCACTGAGGGAAATGAGGAGAGAGAAATACTACAGTTCTTAGAGAAAAGGATTACAGTGGGCTAGGCAGATAGACCCCAACATAGCTACTATATCCTTCCATTTTATTTATTTATTTTTTAAGTGAGTGATGGTTTTATTGGCAAAATTGTAATATATAGGTAGTGTAGGAAGTTATTTCAGATGACAGATTTAGTTGTTTTCCTTACAACTAAAAGCTGCAATTACCACATTAAAACTTTAATGCAGAATTATCTACATGTGGCGCTTTAGTCTCAGGCCTGGAGCAGCTGTGAAATGAAAGTGACCACACCATTCTAGTCCTTGGATATCAGTATATTGCCCTTCACCTTCCACCCCTGTCATCTTTCCAGCTTCCATTGTAGACAATTCCATTAGGAGTGGTACGAATACCTATTCCATTTCTTGCCAAGATTCCAAAACATGTTCTTGTACAGTCCCCATTTGACACAGAGGCACAGGAGAGATTTTCCGGACTCTGCCATGTCCCCTGGGCCGCCAGCTCTGTCTACATCCTTCATTTTATAAATGTCGAAGTTGAGATTCCAGAGGGGTGAGGCGACCTTCCCAAAGACCCAGAGCCAGAATTTGGCAAAACCAAGAATGGCACCCAAGGTTTTGGACCTTGATCTTCAGCAGAAGTGAGACCTCTTCACCAGGAGGGACTTTGAAAGTGAGGCAGAGGATTGTAGGTTCAATTGAGCAGGCAACAGAAAGCCATTGTAGGCCTGGGAGCAGGAGTGTGAAGTCATGTTTTTGGAGCCTTGGCTTGAAAGTAAGTGTTCAAGACAAACTGGAAAAGAGAGAAACTGGTGAAACGGAGACCAGAACAGAGGCCATTACAGTTATTCGGTCATGAGGTGAACAAGACTGTGGACCAGAATAAAAGTAGAAATGGAGAAGAAAGGGTGGATCCAGGGGAATTTTCCAAGGAAGAAGCAATCAGATTTTGTGGTAATGAGGGTTGAGAACAAGAGACAGTCAAAGACAAACCCGACTGTCGTAACCATGGAGGCTGGCTCGCTGTTTCACAAGCTTGTAGTCCCTCTGTGGCCCCATTCCTAGAGAAAGCCAGGGCCTTCCCCCACCCCTCCATTAGGAGGATGGCAGTTCTGTCAGCAACGTCAGAAAGACACCAGCTCATTCCTTTGCCAGCCAAGAACACGCACACGTAGGTCTGTCAGTCTGTTTCCAGCTCTTTCTTTCCATCTCGAAGGTACAAAGGAAAATGCTCAGAGCGTGCTTTAGGCAAAGCATATTTTATCCCAAAGCTGAGAAAGGAAAAAGTTCACCTTTCACGCCATCAGTGCCAGGATTCTGAAAGCACCAAGAAATGGATAAAAGAAAACAAGCTGCAGCAAGTGTTCTGATTCTTTAGTCAGGAGCAATGTGGAGTGGCATGCGTGTCGCCTGGCTGAGCAGGCATCGGGGAGGAGAAATACAAAAGGAGCTTTGATTGAAGTGCTTTGGATGACAATTTTCTCAAATCAATAAATAAATAACTGGAAAAGCATCCCGTTCAAGAAAAAGTGGGCTCATTTTTGCCCTGAAGACACAGATCACGAAAGGATGAGGCAGAGAAGAGATGTTACCTTATGGGTATTTTTCTTAAGGGAAAAAGACCTCTGTTATTAAGAATGAAAGAGTTGGGGATTTTGATGTGGTGGTCCTCAGTCTTCCTGTGATGGACTTTGATGTTGAAGTTTAGATAGCTATGCGTGTAGCTCTGCCCCTGAGCTGCATTTTTCATATGCACTGAGGCACTCAGGATGACAACTTGAAGGCAAAGGAAGTTATTGAAGAATCTACCACCGATACCCAGAACTCCAGGAACGTGTATGCAAAAGCCCTCACTGAATATCTAGAATATAGTAGATACCCCCCAAAAGATTAGTCCCTTCCTGCACTGTTCTCAACTATAGTGATGCACAGGGCTACGGCTTTTAGAGACATCAAAATAGCCCAGATTTCTGTTCCTAATGGTTCTTTTAATTCATAACAATAGCTAACATTTACAGAGTATTTGACAGTTTGCAAAGCACTTCGACAGGCATTATCTCATTTGATTCTCACAATGTGCAAGTATTTCAGTCCATTTGGGCTGCTATAACAAAATACCATAGACTCGGTGACTTAACAAACAACAGAAATGTATTTCTCACAATTCTGGAGGCTAGAAAGACCAAGTTCAAGGTGCTCACAGATTCAGTGTATGATGGGAACCTACTTTTTGGTTCATAGCACCTTCTCACTGCATCCTCGCATAGTAGAAGGGGCAAGGTATCTCTCTGGGGCCTCTTTTATAAGGGCACTGATCTCATTCATAAGGGTTCCACCCTCATGACCTAATCGTCTTACAAAGGCCCTAGCTCCTAATACCATCACCTTGGGGGTTAGAATTTTAGCACGCCAATTTAGGGGACACAAACATTCAGATTATAGCAGTAATACAGAGGTTATTATTCTGTACTGATGAGGAAACTGAAGGTCAGAGAGGTTAAATGATTTGCCCAAAAGTATACACTTTAAAACGAAAACAGAATCTGAATCCAAGGTTGCTGTGAAGACCAAAGGTAGGTTATGTAAATTACTCAGTCCAGTGTCTGTCACATAGATGCTGCTCAATAAACAGTACCACCTATATACCACAACACACAAGAACTTCACCAGAACAACTTGTCAAATACTTTAGCAATTCTTCCTTCAAAGGGTGACCATGCAAACAAAGTAGAATAATTTGGTTCATAATTACTCGCTGTCTGGAAGTCTCAAAAGGATTTCTAATTCCTGCTAATTTATTAGGCAAAGAAGAAAAACCCAGATTCACCAGTGTCTTCCTGGAACACTGCAATGCATTTTGCTCTCATATTCTAATACTCAATTAATGTATACTGAGCAATAATGTTGGTGTAGAACCTAGAAGGCGGAAGCACAATGGAAAGGAAGCCAAGATTTACCCAGCACCTACTATACGTCAGCAACTGAGATTAGCCCAAAACAACCTCGTGAGACAGCTGGCATTAAAGCCTCTTGGTACACAAGACAGCGAGGCCCAGGAAGACTGTAAGATTTGCCCATGGTGTGACTGGTGCATCACTGAGCCAAGATTTGACCCCAGAAAGTGTGTCTGCCTCCTACTCCATCCTATTTCAACTATAGCACAGACCTCTTGATTCTAGAAATTGCTAGAATTCTACTGAGTGCTACTTAACCCCACCAAATTCTCTAGCTCTTTCAAGGACATAATGTTACATCACTGCATCTATATAATTCTAAGTGCCAGGTTCCCTGCTGACTTATGTTGAAGTGTCAGGTAACCACAAAAGGCCACCTGGTCCAAAGACAGAAACCAGAATTCTTTAGTATCATCTTCAGGGGGCCACAGTACATTTCCCCCCAGTTTTGATTCACAAGGGATTCCACGATCATCCTGACTTAGAAGATGAAATTGTACACCTAGAGCACAGCGTTGTAAGGGTTTCCTTCTTTACTGAGCCTCTGTATGTGTTGCTGCAACTGTGTGCTGTGATCACGTTCTCTCATTTAATCCTCACAGTGACCCCAGGATATAGAGAGTATTATTAGACCCACTTTGAAGATGGGGAAACTGAGACTCAGAGAGGTTGCACAACATTCCGACTCACACAGCTTTAAGCCCAGAGTCTGGGTTCTTTGCTCACTTTTTACTTCTGTCCAGTTTTTTGATGTTGAAAATCATCTCTTACAATCATAACAGCTGCAAAGGGAGAGTGCCCAAGGGCAATGTGTGTTGCCTGGGATTTCGGTGGCAATCTATTATAAATGTTTACATAATATTTGCACAAGAATCTGGGAAGATAATTCAGTGCTAACAGATTTGGTCAAACAAAACAAACCAAACCAGTGATTTTAAATGTGCCATTGGAAAAAAGGGAGGAAACTGTGCAGGTGTGAGGTAGGTAGAATCGATGGGTTAGAAAGGAACATTAAGGAAATGATTTAGGCTTTCAGCATGAAACTTACCGGAAAAAAAGAAGGTGATGGGAATGATAAAAAAAAAAAAAACCCAAAATAAAAACAAAACAATTAAAAAAATAAAAAACCAAAACCAAAACCAGAGAATGCTTCTTACCTGAATGTTTGGCCAAATTACGCATTATTTGCTTATGGAACATTTTCCAATATATATAACCTAAACTTCCTCAAATTCCACCAGCATAGTAGAAACAAATCATATTGTAGTAACAGTAAATTATAAAGTATCTTATTTCTTGCCCAACTCCCTCACTCCCTTTGTAAAGTCAGCTTTCACTTTTACAGGGACCTGTAAAGGGTCCCTGAGATACACTGGCAGTTTCTGGGGGAGGATCACATGTGGTCAGATGTGGTCCTCTGGTTCTGGCCAACTTGCCAATGTCCACTGCCCATGAAGTCACTCCATATGATGCCTCTCCAGTCCCACCGCTGCCACGATGAGAGCCATGGGGGTGAGGATCCACTGTCTCTCACGGGCACTAGCTCATTAGTTGCACTGAGAAGACAGAACTCTTACTTCACCTCATCCCATTCAGCCGGCCATGAACCAAGGTCTCCTGTGTTGGCCACTGTCCTTGACACACCCTAAGCCTGTCTCCATCTCCCCCAACTCCTCCACTGCCCCTCCACTCCTCACCCTTCCCGTGGAAAAAGTTCCCTCAACTTCCACCTTCCCACTCCTTCCACCCTCCCTTCAGGGTGCTCAAACACCGTCCACATTCTTGGGAGAGGTTAAAGATCTTCCTGAGCTTTCCCTGAGCTGACTGCTTCCAGGCATTCCACGCACAAATCAGGTTCCTAGGGGCATCCTCTCCTCACTCAATCATCCATCAAATCAACACCTTTAAAGAGATGCCCCAAAGCTACTGGCCACATCTACTCATCAACTAAATTCAAACACTTCCGAATCTCTAAATGTGAAAATCACCTGGATCCCATACATCTGTATGTCACCCTAGTTCTTAGCGAAAGGCTCAGCAATATTGCCAAGTGATGAAGTTGTGGTGCCATTTCACAGTTTCCTAAAATAATCCCATACCTTTCCTTTGCACTGGGCTTTTCTCTCTCTCTCTCTCTCTTTGCTATAATGGGTGAGTATTGCTGTGATACAAAACAGAGCCCATGGGAGTAGTCAATAAAAATGATACCATGGGATCAGGAGAAAAGTTGAGATGAAATAATTCACTTCTAAGAATGGTCAAGCAAAATACACAGTGAAGGTGGCCACAGGGGCACATATGCAAAGAAATTTGAGGAACAGAATGAGAGCGAAGATGACATACATCATCTCCTCGGTGGTCTACTCAGTCTAACTCATTGGTACACGTTTATCAAGTTCTCAATAGCACTAAACCTTCTTTCTTCCTCTTCAGTTGCATTGCCCAGTGCTTCCAGATGCCCCAGTTATCTGGAATAAAACTCTTACTCTTTAGAACTCTGATTAGTCCTCAGCACAGGTAAATAGGAGCAGCTGCTAGTTTGTATGGTTCAGATTGAATTCCAGAGAAGCAAATGGAGAAATGATTACCCACGTATAAACGAATTTTTCTTTGCTTCTCCTCTGTCACCCGTGAACTATTATTATGCAGATACTCAGTAGAGCCAGAGAAAGCCAAATCAAACGAAAGGTGTTAGCAGGTGTGTCCCATTCAATAGAGGAGTTCCTTCAATGACACCAATGACAGACCAGAGATGCCAAGGGGTGTGTGTAGTGGCGATAGAAGGCGTTGCTTTGATTTGGAAAAATCATCCTGGTAGCCTGGAAGGGTGAGTATTAAACACAGAAGCTGCATATGCCAGAGTTGCCCTCAGTGATTTTTAATCTAAAACCTGTGAACCTTTTTCTTGGCCTGATTGTGGGCCGGCAGCCTCCAAACTCTGACCAAGCCAACAATAACAATCCTAGCTAACACCAGTTGGGCGTTCACAAAGCACCAGGACCATGTTTACCTAGCAGTAGTTGAAAAGAGAAAAGAACCCCTCTCTTCCCCAAGCTCTCCTTTCTCATGTGTTTTTCTTACTCCTAGAGCTAGTTGGACTGAAAATGATTCCACCCTTATCAGTCTCAGACAGAAATACAACAGGGCAGGGTGATTGTTCCTCTGTTTGCGTTTTGGTTTCTAATTGAAGTCAACAAAGCAGATATTGGGGAAGGAGGCCAGAATCTTGAACTAAGAACATTAAGACGTATGGTAGCAAAATGCGGTCACACGAAAAGCTATTGGTGACATAATTGGAGGCTATAAAAAAATTCTAGGGCTTCCCTGGTGGCGCAGTGGTTGAGAGTCCGCCTGCCGATGTAGGGGACGCGGGTTCGTGCCCCGGTCCGGGAAGACCCCACGTGCTGCGGAGCGGCTGGGCCTGTGAGCCATGGCCGCTGAGCCTGCGCGTCTGGAGCCTGTGCTCCGCAGCGGGAGAGACCACAAGAGTGAGACGCCCGTGTACCGCAAAAAAAAAAAAAAATTCTAGCTTGCTTTTCCAACTACCACGTGTTAGGCCCTGTGTTAAGAACTTTACATGCATTCACAACACCTCATTTAATCTTCACAACATGCTTATTAGGAAGCACTATTTTTATCCTCATTTTACAGAGAGGAAAACTCATGTTTAAAAGATACATAGCATATGAATAGCGTAGCAAAGACTGAGACCCCGATCTGTCTAATGCTAAAGCCATGCCCTTAACCTCACCAGGTCGCTTCTGAGCCATGTGTTTGCTGGAGCCTTCGAACTCATCATGGTGTCCTGCCTCAATCTTATCCCTCCCACCCATCGCCAGAGAGCAGCAGAGGGGACTTCCGAAACTCAAGTCTGACCATTTCACAGCCCTGCTTAAACCCTCTCTGGGCTCCCTGTATACCCTAAATTCCCCAATGCAGCTTAGCAGGAGCCTTCCTGAGTTGACTCTTGCTCACACACAGACTCAGTTCTTACACATTCCTCACGCTCCTGCTCTACCCACGATGATTTTCCTGCCGTTCCTGGAAAACGCCAAGTTTCCTCTTCTTTGCAAGTCTCAGAACAAGAAGCTCCCCCTACCAAAATAGTCTTGTCCCTCCTTCCCCTGTTCTGATTACCTATTTTATTTTAATACAAATACACCTACCGGATTTGGTACAGATTCACCTCCTCTCAGAAGTCTTCAAGATCCCACAGGCTCCATAAGCTGCCCCTTTTTCGGGGGTCCTAGAGCCACCCCTGCACCTGTGTCCTTGCACGTATCACACCAAATCACTTTTCTCTCTAACCTCTAGATTGGGTCCTTGAGAGCAACAACTGTACCTTATTCATTGTCTTAGCCCCTGAAGTTGGCACCATGACTGACATAAACCAGGTCTTCCGTAAATCAACAGAGCGAGTGTGGAAACCTCAGTGCTAAAAGCCAACTCTTACTAATGACGCAAGGAGGGCAGGAGATCCTGACAGAATGGTTTTGTTTCCCTTTTCATGATATAAGACAGCATGATTTAAGGGGGCTGTATCTCTAGCGGTGTGCCCTACTGGAATGCATGTGGCCCCCTAGTTTCAAGTCCCAGCTGTTACCAACAATTCCCCGAAGTGAGTCCTCATCAAGAGAAGCTTTTCCTTGTCATTTTCCTCTCATCTTCACAGCAACAGCCCCATCTTTGTTTTCACCCCAGCGCTTACCTCAAATTACAATCATCGCATCCTTTAGATTTCACAGTCCACATAAACCGGGGCCATTGTCAACCCGGTTCTTCCCTCTTTCCACTAACCTGGAACACTGTCTGGCACATAGAAGATGCTCAATAAATACATGCTGAGTGAATGAATGATCTACCTCTTTGAACTTGGGGTGAGATAATGACAAATATCACTGGTGATTGGCATGTTTCCCATGTATAAAGCGCTGGGTTCAGAGCTGGTGTTCAAAACATGTTTGGAGGTATTAAGGAGGTGCATCTGGCTGCAATAAACTCTCTCTGCTCTCATCTCTCCAGAGGTTCTGGTTGGGCCCCGTGAAGGGCCATGCCGTGGCCAAGTCTTTCTTCCATCTGCCCTTCTTCCTGTAAGCCAGGTGCTCTCCACTCACCACTCTGTAGTTGGAGGGGGCCGTCTGCTTCCCATGTACCTCCTGACCCCTGGAACCGGGCTCCCTTTGGATCATTCTTTAAGAGCAGGATGAAGGACGAACAAATTTGTCCAGCAAATGACTTACATCAAATTTTAGTCCTTTGTATCTTAGCATTAGATAATGATACTTTTCCTGTATATCTGTATATCTTTCAAAGGATCCTTATTCCTTTGTGTCATATTGTTTTTACCACAATCAAAGGCTTGTTTGATCATTGTAACAGCATTCAGCTCTGAGCCTAGTATGCTTTTAATGCACCCTCCCCCGCCCCCCACAAGATTTCTGCTTGGACTGGAATTCAGGGCATCTCAGCTTCCCCAAGGCAGAGTGAAAAACCACCCCAACTTCTTACTTCTTCAATAATATAAAAGTATTATGATTGTTGCTATCATCTTTATTACCCTTTCCAAGACACCTTCACAAATATTGTCCCCTTTAAGTACTTTAAGTATTGTTTAGAGTTGTGGCAACCTAGACTCAGAAACAGTAACTCATTTACCCTAGGGCACATAGCTGTTAAGTATTGGAGGCAAAGTTTAAGCATGGGACTCCAAGCTAATGTGCAAACCTGCTTGTTGATTCTTTTTTTCTCTGCAGCACTTCCCCAAGGCACTTCTCTGCAGACTGTGGTTTATAAACAAAGGAAAATAGAGCAGGCTGGTTCTGACGCATTATGCCAAAGAGATGCATTAAGAGAATGTTGTCTTGGTCTAGAAAGAATGTATGAGTCCACAGAGGCTCCCCAGGATGCAGAATTGATTGTTCTTCAATCACCATGTTTAGCATATAGATAACACTCGGCCCTGTGACGTGAGACTCGGCAAAGCTTCCATAAGTGCAGGTGGTTGTACTGGCAATGTGGTGATGTTAGGGTTACAAAGTTATTTGTTTGCACAGTGATCTCTGCGTCACCCTCTGGTAACCAAGAAGGAAGGTAAAAAGATGGATTTGCTGGAAAGCAAGTCTGCAGCAAGGGAGACATGAGAGCATAACAACCCTGCTGACTGGAACGGCAGCATGGTTTGCTGCCGTGACCCGGGATCTGGGGAAATGAGTTCTTAACTAGCTCTGCCATAGCTCTAAGCCTTAATTATTCTATCTTCTAAATGGGAGTAAAAGGCTCACTGAGACCACTCCCAGGTCACTTGAGAATGACAGGAGATTAATGCGTGTAAAACATTAAAGGCGCTTTGCAATGTAATCAAGGCAGAATTTACTGCCAGTAAGTCTGGCACCTGTGTCAGGACCTGTGTACCTGAGTTCCGAGGGCTTCCTCAGTGTGTCCTGGGGTCCTCTTCTGCACAGGTTTAGTTCAGAAACCACCTCCCACAAAATGTCACTGCCATATAGGAAACCAGCAGCCATGTCTCTAATGAAAGTACTCAGTTCGATTAAAACAAGTTGCTGGGGGTGGGAGTGGATCGAACGAACAAACTCATGTTCTCATAGGCCCTGTTTAGTTATCCTCCAGCTAAAGGGGAAAAAAATACATTTAGGCAAAAGGAAAACAAATTTTTAAAAAGCTTGAATTGTTTTCGATTTCAATCTCGTCTCCTAACCTGCTGAGTTAACATCAGCTCTCTCCCTGTCTGTGTGAATCCACAGCTTCCCAGAACATAAGGTGGGAATGCAGCGGGATGAACTGTTTTCACAAATAATCAGCCTTTTAAATTCCGGCACTGACATAGTTTTCTGGAGAGAAGTCCTCTATGTGTTACGTTATGTGTCAGTAATAAACGAGCATAACCTGACAGATAATGATATGAATGTCCCCAGGCTATGTCTTATTTTGGTGATGTTTTTCCAGTGCAAGGCAACCACATAATAGAATTCTATATGTATGCGGACAAAAAAATAAATAAAAATTCCGGCACTGACGAGACAAGGACTCACAGAAGCTCAGAATGTAAACTTCTCAGGGCTCAGCCTCTTCTCTCCCCAACATCCCCCCACCTCGGGCCTTCCAGACTTGCACAGAGCCATAGGCAGGCCATCTACAGATTTCCAACCCGTGCCTTGCCAGCAGAATAAGCAATGTGCTAAAATGGCTGAGCCCTGTCAGGCAGAACTGGCTCTGGGAGCTGCCAGCCTCACAGGCCTGGAGGCAGTGGCATCCCCTCAAAGTCACCGGTAGCTAAGGCTGGTGATGAAGGGCACCCTGCCCACAATGCCTCCATCCCCACCCCTTACATCACAGCTCCCAGAGTGCTGTCCCGCCTCCCTCCTTCCTGCTGTTCCAACGTGGTCTGCCAACCCTCTCACCTTCTCCTCTCACATTCCTGGGGGCTTTTCTTTTCCTCTCCAATTGCTTTCTCCCAACAGGGCATTTGGGATTTGTCTCAGGAATAAAGGTTCTCAGGGCCGGATCCCTAATGGCCTATTTGGCATTAATGCAGCTTTCAAACACACAGCATGACCACCAGTTCATCCAAACACTGGGTGCAGCTCGAAAACCTAAATAAAGCATGCTTCACAATAACAAAAGCTGGTAGGAGCAAGAAGGATTCACCATCTCCTTTACTTAGTTACTACTGGGAAGTTTCTCTCCCCAAAATAAAAACACAGTGGCAGCCAGCCTTTGCTTCTAGTGGTTTTGGGCGGGGGCCCTCTCACCTGGTGCTCTCTTGCATATGCTCACCAAGGGGTCTCCGACTTCCACTTACAGATTCCAAAGACAGGGGCTTCTCGACCCTATCAATGCATCTTTATATGTTTAGCATTTTGTTTTGTAAATATTCAAGCCTGTGCAGAAAGAAACATAATAACTCCAACGCCCCTAAGACTCAGCTTCAACAATTTATCAATAAATGGCCAACCTTGTTTCATCTAGGTCCCCCCACTCCCCCCAAATCCTCCTCTACTATATCATCTTAAAGAAAACCCCAGACTATTATTAATTACCCATATTTTCGTCTGTATTTTATTGGAAAAAAGTGACATTTTCTCTTACGCAACTTTGCCTCCTTACTACAATACGTATACATTATCCTGAAGTACCTTGGGCCTGCGGATTTGTAGTTTTGTGAATGGCAACGTTAACGATTAGCAGGGGATTCTTCTCTTTGCTGGACTTGAGGACTCCAGTGGAAGCAGGCTCACACACCACCCAAGGCTTCAGCTCATTTTCTATGAGAAGTGACACCATGAAGTGAAGAGAACGTGTAAGAGAGTCTCCTCCCTGGATCCCTAGCACTCAGAAGCTGTGTTACCTTAAGTAAACTGCTTTATCCTTCGCTTCCTCCTCTATAAATTGGGAGTAATAGAACCTTGCCCCGCTTACTTCACCAGGATGTGAGAAGCCCATGGGGAGAGCCACGCGGACTCACTTTGTAAAGACAATGTACTGTTCAAGTGTAGGACGTAATTACTAAGAAGAAAAAGAAAAGACACGTTGCAGAAGCCGAGCTCAGTGGGCGTGTGTACAGAATATGGAGAACTTCCCTGAGAGCTCTCCTGTTACGGCTCCTGGGGCCTTCTGTGCAAGCTCGTAATGGATGCTTGCTGAGGAGTCGTGGGGAGTGCCAGCTGTCAGACTGTGTTGGGAGAGGCCTCCCTGCTGACGATCTGGATCAATAAACCTGCCACCCTGGGCAGTGGCTGTCTCCTCCACTGCGTGGAGGGTTCAGACACAAAAGCCACCAGAAAAAGTGTGTTTGTCACCTTCTGCTCTTTCCCCTGGGAGAGAAGAGAAATCGTCTAATAATAATGCTTGCCGCTGCCAGACAGAGAGACAAAGTGACCAGCTGAGCAGCAAGGAGATGATGATTCTTTCAGCAAAAGCCATGATCAGTCTGCATTCGAAGACCAAAGGCATTTTAAAGGCAAAATACTCGGGGAGAACGGTCAGTGGATTAAAACAAAAATTCCCCTCACCTGTTTTCTTCACCGGGCCAGCCAAAAAGGAACAGGAGGCAGAACAGGCACTGCGAAGGGATGACATAATGGTTGGTTATACAATAGCCCTTTGTCTGTCAGAGAAGCGTCCTGGGGCTGCCATTCTCTCTGACACTCAGAACAGGGGTTCTCCTGCGTTCTAATGATTGGATAAGGACAAGACAGTGACAAATTACTAATCTGGACAAAAACAAGTCCCCGGGGGCTTCTGCCTCCAGTCAAACTACATGGCCAAAAGCCATATGTGATGCAGACTCGGAATCCCATTTCCTTCTTTTTTTTTTAGTTAAAGAAATCACCATGTCTTCATAAGGGTAGGCTCAACTGCTATTAACAAGCAACCTCCCCAAATCACAGTCGCTTAACATGACAAAAAAAAAAAAAATTGAGCTCTTTCGCCCAATTCCATTTCCAGAATTCCATACAGCCCCACCAGGATGCAGAGACCTGGAAATGTTGTTCCTGGCTGGGCAGCCATTTCCTGGCAACCACTCCAGGCCATGGGAGGGTAGCACAAGGAGGTGGGCCTGGTGATTCTAACAAACCCTGGTATGGCTGGAAACTGTACAGAACTTAAATTGCTGGGAGGGGGCAACTGACTGAAAGGTGTTTATGATCACCTGCTTTGTGCGAAGATCTAAACCACCTGTTATAAGGGAGATCAAGGGAGAAAATAGGACCCTTCATCCTCAAGAGACTTAAAACCTAGTGAGGGTGACAAATGTGCAATCAACTAACAACTAACTAGATGTTAAACCTCCTCCCATTCCGTTTTCCTTGAATTGTGCCAGCTAATTTACTTTTATGGAATATTGACGAATGTCATATACTTGCCTGGAAATAAATGATTTACAAGACAAATACTCATCACAGAAATGTACACTGAAGAATTTAACGAGCAGAGGCGGTATATTAGGTGGTTAAGGATCAGCGTTAGGGACAGACCACCTGTGTTCAAGCCTTGAGTCTACTTTTTCCAAAAATGTATCTGCTTTGTGCTCAGTTTTCTCGCCTATAAAATGAGGGTGGAGATTGTCCCTACCTCACGGGTTATTGAAAGGATTAGATGGATTATAAAGGTAAAACACTTAGAACCATGCTTTGCAGGGAGTAGGCACCAAGTTAATGTTGGCTGTTGTTACTGAGTAATGCTGTATTAAATATAAAGGGTGTAGACCACATGTAAACATGAGAATTCTTGAATGACTTGGTTTGCAACATGGAAATTCTGCTCCCAAATGCACTCTTCTTGGCATTCTCCTTCTGCAACTGTCCTGGCCTGCCTCTCAGGCACTCCTGCATGATTTGCCACCTATGTAGCCCACTGCCCTTATCCTAGACAGCCCTTTTCCTTACTCCTTATCTCTGGTCCCACCTGAACAAATCAGATTTGTCCTGATTTCCTAGGAGAAATGGAAACTTTTTTTTTTTTTTTTTTTACTGGATGATATTTTATCCTTTTCCTAACTTGAAATTTTAGTTTCATTTTCCTAATGTGGCAGAATGGCTTCCCATATCCCCATCATGGTGGTGAGAAGGAGAAAGCCCTTAATTTCTAAGGGATTAGAGAGGCCTTCTCAGAAGAAGTGACACTGAGCTGTGTAGGACTGTGTCAGGTGCAGGAAACTTTCTGTGGCTGGTGGTTTTCTCTTTATTTGACCAGCTCTCAGTATGTCTGGTCTACATATCCCAAACTAGACTTGCCCCCTTCCCCCAACTGTCCCAATTGTCCCTTTGGTCCTAACTGTCCTTTTGTTACCCACCTGGCACATATTAGGTTATAAATGTTTAGAGTAAATGCATCAATGACTTTTCAATGTCCTGCATCTATTTAAGCATCTAACTTTTTCTGAGGTTACTCTGAGCTTTTATTTGCAAGTATAACTTAGCTACAGTGGCTTGCAAACTTTTTTGACCTAAAAAAATACATTTTACATCACAATCCAACAAACACACACACATGTGTGTATATATATATATGCGTGTATATATATATATATGCGTGTGTGTATATATATATGTGTGTGTGTCTATATACATATATATCTGAAACAAAAGTGTTGCCAAAAACGTCTGCCTAAGAACACTGAGTGTTCTTTTTTTTAAGACCTTTTTTTTTTTTTTGGCAGTTTCAGGTTTCTAACAAAATTGACAGGCAGGTACAGAAATTTCCCATTTAAACCCCCTCCCCACACAAGGCATCTGGCTTTTGACTCGTTTAACTATCTCTGGTGAATATCCCCTCATCATCATTCTTACTATGACAGGTACCTTTACCTTTAGGTCATGATTTTTCCCTCCGTGCAAGGCCAGGCTCAGTGTTCTCAATAGCACACCCGACACTAGCCGTGCAGGTCTCCTTACCCTCCCTCTACAGTGTGCTTTGCTCTGTTCCACTTTCATTTCTGAAAACCCTTATGCTTAGCTTCTACACAATAGATTCTCGGCAGGAGAAATTACAGATGGGACATAGTCAACACTTAACGATCCTCCTCAGTCAGCCCTTTGCCCGCTTTATGACCAGATCCAAAGGTGCCAAAGTTCTAGGCTGGGTTTAGCCAAATAGAGCCGAGCAAGGGGTGAGGGAAGCATGTGAGACTTGGAAGCAAACACACTTAGGTATTGACAGGTACTGAAGTGTCCAGGTAAGGAATGTGTACTCAACATATATCCCAATGTGCATTTCAAAGCTGCAGTGGGAGAGAAGAAAGAACTCCATCTCTGGAGGCAGAAATGCCTTGAATGAAACATATCTTTGCTGCTAAATAATTTTGTGAACTTGGCAAATTCACCTAATCTCTCTCAGCCTCATTTTCCTCACCTGGAAAACTGGAGATAGTTGTTTTTACACTGTAGGACTACAAAGTAGGCGCATAAAACTCTCCACACTGTGTACTTGCCACATAGTACATTTCCAATAAAAGTTAGTGATCACTAATAAGAATTCTGTGATATAATATTGTCAATCAGCTTTCATCTGAAAGTCAAACAGTTTCTTTTGTAACATTATAGATGGATCAATTATTCTCTAGTAAGTAATTGTTTAAACACCTATTATTTTCAAGTCTCAAGATAAATGAAACACAGAGCCTACCCTCCTGGGGCTAATTATAATGGAGTAAAATAGGTCCGCAAATGATCACAGCAGTAAGATAAACGCCGTAAGATGGTATGTGCAAGGCCACATGAGCGCTTCCAAATAAAGGCTTAGCAGAGCCTAAGGAGGTCAGAGACCAGAGACACCTGCCCAGAGGAAGCGATAGTGGAGACGAATTTTAAAGGAAGGGAAGAAATCCCCATGAGAACTAAAAAGGAAGGCCATTTTAAGCAGAGGAAACAGCACGTGCAAAAAGCAGAGAAAAGAGTAGCATGGGGGCTTCCCTGGTGGCACAGTGGTAGAGAGTCCGCCTGCCGATGCAGGGGACATGGGTGCGTGCCCCGGTCCGGGAAGATCCCACATGCCGCGGAGCAGCTGGGCCCGTGAGCCATGGCCACTAAGCCTGTGCGTCCGGAGCCTGTGCTCTGCAACGGGAGAGGCCACAGCAGTGAGAGGTCCGCGTACCACCAAAAAAAAAAAAAAAAGAGTAGCATGATGCATTCAGGAAACAGCACGAAGCTTGAGGTGACCAGAATGCAGGACTGGGAGGAAAGCGGGAGCAGATCACACAGGCTCATTCACAACCACCCTGCTGAAGAGCCTGAACTTTATTCTATGGGTAATAAGGCGTCACTGAAAGGAAATGATGGGGTAGGATTTGCACTGAGAACGTTTTCTTTAGATGTCGTAGAATGTGGACTAGAGCAATGCTTTCCAACTTTGTTCACATCATGGCACACACAGACTTAGGCAATGAAGGGATGGTTCCAGCACTGCCTAAGGTGAGAGGCTATCCTGGTGCCACACAGCTGCCCAGGAGGCTGAAAGGGTTTGCACACATATAGCGTCCTTGTAGCCCACCGGTGTGACGTGGCACATGGGTTAGGAAGCTTTGGATTAGAGGACAGGTTAGATCATCAGGCAAGAAATGTCTCAGGAAATGAACTACACTGAGGTTGTCTGGGCAAATCCTAATGAGCGAAATGTGGGTAATGGCCAGGGGCATAGATTTGGTGTCAAGAATGTTGCTCCACGCCCATGGGCCTGGGGTTTGGTGGAGTTTAATAAAATGCCGCTTTCCACGGCATCAAACCTCCGAAAGAGCCAGATGGGATGAAATATATCTTTCTTCTTCCTTAATAATTTCAATCTGTATCTCTGAAGAAAACCCCTGAATGGCTGGATCAGGCCCCAGCCAAACCATAAAATAAGTGAGGTTTATCCCGGGAATCTTGTCTTCCTCACCTTCATCCTTCCCTATGCACCCACATTCCAACTGTAAGAGTTCTCTCTTTC
>NW_006776123.1:185957-225242 GCF_000442215.2 Lipotes vexillifer
TCTTTCCCTCCTCCTGTCACACCTGGCTCTGCACCTCTGATGCAGTCACTCATCCGGAGGCCTAAGTGTATCACTGCACATCGCCTCCCTGGAGTAACTGCATGTCAGGTGGCATCTTATTAGTAAACATGAAAACTTGCTTCCTTTTCAAGCTATTTCAGGCCTTAAGGCTAAGGAAGAAGAGGTGGGCAGGTAGAGAGCCTTAGCTTCACACTCCTGAAATCACACTAGGAAGGTGTCTCTAAAAGCACCTGCATGATATTTAATAGTTACCAAATATTCCTTCATTTGGCCTTCCTAATAAGCTGGTCAGAAGGCGAGCAGATGGTGATATGCCCATTTTACAGGGGAGAAAACTGAGATCTGGAGGGGTTCCAAGTGATTTGCTTAAGGCCACACAGTTCACTCTCTGGGTAAACTCTAGCTTGCTGAATGGCTGGGGGGAGGTGTACTCTCAGCTTGCCATGAACCTCTTCTGAATCAGTGTTCTTCAACTCCCATTTCCACTTGAAGCAGACGAAACCAACCAGACCCCCACAGTGAATCGAGGTCAGTACACCCAGACGAATCTCCTCGAAGAGCTTTGTTTTTCCGCCTGGCGGCCTTGGGTCTGGCAGCTCCCAGCTGGCTGGCAGGGGAGTGCAGCTCACGAGGACAGAGGTGCTTTGTCCCAAAAGACTGAATGTATCAGTGTTGAGGCTGAGATGGAGTGTTTGGGGGGGGTGGGAACCAACAGGCACATTGTTAAGAGTTGGCTTGTAGAGGCTGATCTTTCTGAGAAAGATTGTTTTCCTCATTTAAATCTTTTCTGTTTATTTTTTCTCAGCCTCCCGACTTTTGAAGTTTAATTGTCAATTTCTGTTTTTCAAGCACAAAAGGGGAGGTGTCTGGCCTTCTAATGTATGAGGTGACCCCAAGTGGGCTTTCTTGGGACCACAGCCCTTTCACTGAACTTAGGAAATAAGGCATCCGGTCTCAGGAGTAATGGGGTGGCAGCAGGTGGTGGAGAAAGTGACGGAGGGGAGCTTTCCAATGCAACATGATTGAGGTTATAAATACCAACAGCCCTCCCCCAGGACACTGAAGGCAAAGAGGACACCACCCCTGCTCTTTCAATACAGGCTGGCTTTAGCTTTTCAAGGCCATTCCTGATATTCACATAAACCAGACTACATTGGTGAAAATAACACGCAATCTTCATGCTCTGTGTTATGTTTTTTTGAGAAGAACAAAGTATGATTGGCCCCAAACCCTCAACCCCCCGCCTTTGTCCTGTCCAGGATTGATGGCTTAAGCCCTTTTTCCCCAAAGTCCTCGAATCTGTGGGGTTTTCTACTCAGAACAGATATTTCTGTTACCTGGATTCACTAAACTTTAATTCTGGAGTCCCAGTGCCAAACGCTTCTCACCCTCCACACGCCCCAAGCAGTTTTGGAAGGCTGGTCTCCTCTCCACCACCAGTGTGCTCCATCTTCCCCCACCACCTGTACCTTGGGGCCAAGCACAGCTGGACCAGCTGGACTGTCTGGGTGGGATGGGGTGACTGCTCCCTTCTCTCTACCCTGCTCCTTTGAGGACAATAGTCAGAGGTAGACAGGAACCAAAAGAAAGACCCACTGAAGCAACTCCCGTCCTCCTCACGTTCATGGCATTCTCCAGTCCCCTTCGCACACGATGCCACATACCCTCTGGAACACGATGCCTTTCTGCAAACTATTTTTCCCTTATTAACTCTGCTAATCAACTTGCTTCTGTCAAGGTTACAGCTTGCAAAGAATGCGAAGACAAGACTGAACGAAACATTTTCTCTTTCTTAAACTTTTCCTTTTTTTCTACGTAAAAGAAAAGCTTTGATGGATGTGAAAGAGCGTGGAAGCAGGATGGCTCTCAAAGCAACTTTCCATGGAGGATTGTTTTGAACCCTGACCAAGCAGAGTACCCTCGTGTTTTCACCATTTTTCTCCTTCACAGAGAATTCTGGCTCAGGTGGCCTCTCCACAGCATCACCTGCTCCTACTCAATGCATAGCAACTCTCTGTCAGTGGGAAGGAAATGGCAGTGGCTGATGAGAAAGTCACGGTGGGCCTGTTCATCTGATCAGCCTGCTGCGACTCTGGAGAAAAGCAGTTGGCCAGCTTCTGGGACCACCCCTTGCTCTAAGAGGTCATTGGGCCCAGGGTCAGCATTTTGTAAAGATTAAACCTACTCTAATTTTCTTCCATGTGAGGGTTTGCTTAGACAGTGACCTTTTCTACTGTCAAAAGAAAATTCAGAGAGCTTTACTTGATATGAATATTTTATTGAGCAAGAAACAAACTGTTCACGAACCGGGATACTGCAAACCTGAAACTGGTATTGACTCTCAGAAGCAGGATGTTATGTTACAGGATGGCTTGTAAAGTAAAAATGAGGACTTTTACAGTGATTGGTTATTATAATGGAGGTCTCCAGACGACAGGGGAGGATAAACGTTATTATCACATATCATTTTAGGAAGGTGTCGTTAAGTTTCATTTATGATTATCAGAGGCATTTGCAAGAAATAGCCTAAATTAAATTTTGTTTATATTCATGAAATATGCAAGATGGCTTCTCTTATGTGGCTTAACTGGTTTTGTCTGCCTGAGGGATCTTCAACCCTGGTCTCCATTTTTTTAATTTTAATAATTCTTCCCTTTTGGTCATTCTTTCCGCAAGCTGACGGTGTGACCAAATAGTATAGCATTACTCTCGGTACCACTGTTAATATAGTTGCTGGGACAGATGGTCATATAGTCACTGTTTCCAATAGTTGCACAAGCATCACAGACATGGGCAGTCAGACGACTGAGTTCTTCAAGCTGTCTAATCCTGATGGATTTCATTTGAAGGGTGAGTGGCTGCCGAAAGGCACTTAAAACCCTCGAAGAGGACACAATGCACTTGGGAGGTTAATATCATGACTATGCGTAGAATAATAAGCCAAGTATTGAAAAACTCCCCAGACCAGATATTCTTAGGAACTAAGATTTAACCAACTAAAAAAAATCAAAGAAGTTATAATCAGATTCAAGTTGTTTTTCTTTTTTTAAATAAATTTATTTCTTTATTTTTGGCCGCGGGTTGGGTCTTCGTTGCTGCGCGCAGGCTTTGTCTAGCTGCCGCGAGCGGGAGCTACTCTTCGTTGCAGGCTTGTGTGCAGGCTTCGCATTGCGGTGGCTTCTCTTATTGCGGAGCACGGGCTCTAGGAGCACGGGCTTCAGTAGTTGCAGCGTGTGGGCTCAGTAGTTGTGGCTCACAGGCTCTAGAGCGCAGGCTCAGTAGTTACGGCACACAGGCTTAGTTGCTCCGCAGCATGTGGGATCTTCCTGGATCAGGGATTGAACCCACGTCCCCTGCACTGGCAGGCGGATTCTTAACCACTGCGTCACCAGGGAAGTCCCCAGATTCAAGTTTTACTTTTCAAAGCCAATCTGTGCTTTTTGGATAACGTGAATTAAGTTTCCATTTTTTCCCTGAGTTATTTACATAGACACAACATGACATATATTCTTTCTCATTCAGCCAGTAAATGGTCTAAGGTTATGCAACTGTCAAATGCAATTCTGTCTAAAAAAATTCATAGATTCTTGTTGAAATTGTAGATAAGCAGATAAGGTCTCTTTTAAGGAGGTTTAAATGCAGTCTTTCATCAGCGACTTCTTCAATAAATTAAAGACTCCATGTTCTAGTGTATGGGACATATTGTCTTCTTTTGAATGCAGAGCACAGAAAGCTTTTTAGACCTGGTGGAAATAAGCCTTTGAATATTGTGTTAGTGCTTTATATTACTGAACCACATCGTAATTATTTAGAGCAGGGGGGATGTTTCATTTCAGCAGGCAGTGTTGCAGGCGAGCTTCCACCTGGGTTAGAACTCTACTGGTGTAAGGAATCGGGTATTTTATAAGAGGGATTCCTATAGAAGCAAAGGAAAAAGAAAGCTTAATAGTTGGAGCAAATTATAAACTCTGTTCCCAAGTCTAGAGAGCAGCCAGTCAAGAAATTTTCTAGATTTGAGCTCAAAGCATCTTTAGATAGTAGAATGGGAATGGCAGTTCCAATCAGATGGATTTTTCTGGTTTGCAGTTTGAATGTCCTTGATGATGTCACTGGGTGTTCTGTTGAACTCTCTGAGGGGCCCACAGAGAAGTACAACCACACAGAAGGTTGTACATACATGATCTGCTCTGAGTTCTCTGAAGTTTACAGGTAGATAACAAAACCTCAAAGACAATGAACACAACTAGAATCTGATAACAAGAGCACTTAAAGTTTTCTACTCTTTTCTACTTTTTACTATTCTCTTCTTTTCTACAGTCATCTCATTTTTACCAAACACAATCACGGTAAGGCTAATTTGTCTGTAAACAAGTCTAGTCTCATTACAGTTGGCCTGATTATTTACATAGTGCAGCAAGAATAGTGAGTCTATGCAATATTCTCAAATATGATGTTCCAGCCAAAGCTTTCTTAATATCCAAGGGGCTTTCCTGGCTCCATAAAGTCAACCTTAGTTCTTTAAAACTGTCTAGTTATAAGGAATTTAAGATTATATCTTTAAAAGTCTCTTTAGGCTAAGAAGCTAAGTTAAAGACTTGCCCAATTGTATCTTGTTATAAGGAATACAAATTCTTATTGAACTTATCTAAATAACTATATTGCCATGAAAATGAGAATACTCAATAAGAGTATTCTGGAGGGATCAGGTAAGGAGAAAAAGATAAGTGTTTTACTTTGCTTATAAAAGTATACTTTACCAAACAGGTATAAATTATGGATAGGCGAGAAAAAGGGAGAGACAGAGAGATTGAGATTGGCGGGGGGAGGGGTGGGGCACAGGTTCTTTACAGCTAGAAAACAAAACATTGAAGAAACAGTAATGTTTCAAACAAAGTCATAAAAATTGTAATCACTTCCATAAGTTCATTCAGTTCCATGTAACTAATTCTTGTTTTGCTTGGTTAGCAGTTTTAAGAATCCATTGGTGTTTTCAATTAGAATTTTAGAAATCCCTACCTAGGTCAGTGTTATGATCTTAAAATGATCAGAAACCTGTATTCTAGAGTACTTTTCAGGGTCTTTCCCATTAATCTCTTGCAATTTTATATCATAGCTGCTTGCAAAAGCTTTCAGGAAAGCATGAAAATAAAAGAGTAACTGTCTATAATTAAAATGGCCACTGTTAAAGATCCAGTGAGAGTTCATGATAATGCAATTGACAAAGGAATTTGGTTATTTTTGTGATACACAATATTTTAAGAAAAAACTGGAATTATGACTGATTATATAGACAGTAAGGACATTGACAAATCTTACAGAATTTTGTATAGTTTTGGGAACATTAGTAATATATACCCATGCATACATAACCTAAAGAAGGTTAATCATCACTTTTGACAATGTTTCCAATGTAACTGAATATATCAAATAAGCCTATTAATTTAATATTTCTCTTTTTCTAAGAAGAGAGAACAAATCTTTTGAGATCTTCCAAGGACCCTCTGGAAAAACCAAAACAAAAGACTTCATTCAGAATTGATTTGGGGCAGTCTGTCAAAAGTGTCAAAAGACTTAAAACACTTGATCAAACAGGATCATAGGCCACTGGGAAACAAAACTTAATCATTCAACCACAGTGACAATTAAAAGATTTCAAAACCAAATACAGAAGATCAAGTAACTGTTAAAAAAAGAAAAAAAAAAAAACCTCAACTCTTTTAACAGTGAAAAGACTCAGTTTTTCTAAACAATCAAAGACCTGATAAAGACCATGTGCACAGGAAATTATTTTGATAAGACAAAGGATCTTTGTTTCCTAGGCAGATCACAAAACGAATCTTTTACAATCTCTTATTAAGAGCAGACCAATAATTTAAGAAATTTTCTCATTTTAAAGAGAGAGAAAATTAAACTCTAGGTTTTTTTTTTTAATCAGTACATTATGGAGCACATTTTAAAAACTCATAAATAAATCCATTGAATTTGTTAGCCTTGATCTCACAACAAATAATTTCCTTTCCAAAAACCTTCTGCAACTTTCTATACCCATTTATATTTTGTACGATTTCTTTTTTTCTTTTTCGTTGTGGAACAACCAGCCATTTTACTTTAGGACAAAATTACTCCCTTTTTTCTTTAACAAAAACACATCCTATATTCCTTGCATGCTCTTCATTTAAAAACACATCCCCTTTTCCTGCCATACTTTGTATACAAAGCTGTTTCCCTTCACTCTTAACTGTTTCTAGTAGTTTTATTTTTACATATTGATCCTAAAATTTAACTATTAGTAACCTATATTTTCTAGTGAAAACTAGGAAGCAGGCAATGAGGAACTGTCTGTCATATATCAGCATCTTGTAGTAGATTAGCAAATTTATGAATACATAATTATAAAAATTTATAATTTTTAACACATCTTTTCATAGTATAATTTTTTAATGTGGCAAAAGACATATTTATCAATAGACCCAGATATTTTTCATCTGTAAAAATTAACAAGCCAATGGTAGCTAAATTTATGTTTAGCTATTAATGTTCTAGGTATAGAAATAACCTATATTCAATGAATATCCATCATTTAATTTAACTTTAGTATAAACTTTTATCTTATTTACATTTATTTAAATCACTTGTTTTTCTAAACAAGTATGCGTGGATTAGATGTGAAACAGCTAACCATCTTTAGTTATTTTTCTTGCTGACATATTTTGTAACATAGAGATAGCATGAGCTTATTTGACTAGTAAATCTAGGTAGAAAAAGCAGTATGTTTGAATATTTTATGTTGCCAACTCTGAGAACATGCCTGTTTTAACTAAACCAACAAACTTAAACTAGCTTTTATTTATTGAATATTATCCTAGATCGTGTGAGCTTGGAAAACCTTTGGGCTAGCCTCTGTATTTCTGAGAGTTTTAGGAATACTGTATATAATACCTAATTTAGGAATACTTAACTGGCTTATTTTTTAAACCAATTAAATAGAGCTTTTAAAAAATATCACATATACATAATATACATACATACATAGATGTACATAAACATACAGACAGACGCAAACAGGAATCTTACAGCTTTCATTTAAAAATTTTAAGCATGTATCTGGTACAACAACACAAAACTCAAAAGAAAAGCTGGATCCAAATTGTGTTCCTAGGAGACAGAATAAGTTAGTTACCTGCTAAGATGGCTAAAGTTTTTACCAAATATTTTTTATTTACATGCCGCAAGGACTCAGAGAAGTTATTTTTGGAGTCATTTTTCTGCATACCAATCAAAGAATGCATTCTATTGTCTCTGAGAGGTTAGGAATCCTCTCTTTTTAAGAGTTCCCCTAAGGTAGACTATCTTATCTAAGTGAAAGATTCCTCCAAATAGCCACTACAATTCCAAATTATCCAAAAGTTCATCCATTTTCTACCAAATCCAAGACCCTGGTCAAGAGCTTAAACATAGATCAGGAGAAATTACCCAAACTGAAAAACAGAGAAAAGAAAGAAGAGAAATGAACAGAGTCTCAGGAACCTGTGGGTCAGTATCATAAGGTCTATAATTTGTATTATCTGAGTTCCAGGAGGAGAGGAAAAAGAAGCTGAAGCAGAAAACAGAATGGAAAAACTAGCTGAAAACTTCTCAATTTTGGTGAAATACATAAACCTATAGATTCAAGAAATTTAGCAAATCCCAAACAGGAAAGACTCAAAGAAATCCATGTCCAGATTAATATAATTTAACTGATGAAAACTAAAGAAAAAGAAAATTTACTGGGGACTTCCCTGGTGGTCCAGTAGTAAAGAAGCTGCCTTCCAATGCAGGGGATGCGGGTTCGATCCCTGGTTGGGGAACTAGCATCCCACATGCTGCGGGGCAACGAAGCCCTCTCACCACAACTACTGAGCTTGCGCACCTCAGCAAGAGAGCCCGAGTGCCACAAACTACAGAGCCCACGTGTCACAGCTAGAGAGAGAAAATCCACACACTATAACTAGAGAGAAGCCCATGAGCCACAACCAGAGAGAAGAGAAGCCTGCATGCCACAACCAGAGAGAAGCCTGCGGGCCACAATGAAGAGCCCGTGCTGCAACAAAAGATCCCACATGCCTCAACGAAAATCCCACAGCTACGATCCGATGCAGCCAAAAAAATAAAGGAAATAAATAAATTAAATAAATTAATTTTAAAAAATAAAAGCGATAAAAAAAGTAATGCTTTAAAAAAAATTTACTGAAAGCAGAAAAACAACACGTTTCATATAAGGGAACAACAATTCAAATGATTACGGATTTCTCATCAGAAAATATGGAAGCCAGAAAGAAGTACAACAGTTATTAGTATTAGTATTATTGTTATTATTATTCTGCTGTATTGAGATATTCACATACCATAAAATTTACTCTTTCAAAGTGAACAATTCAGTTATTTTTAGTATATTCACTAGGCTTTACAACCATCCCCACTATATAATTCCAGAATATTTTCATCACAAAAAGAAACTCCATATGCATTAGTAATCACCCTATCTCCTTCTCCCTCCATCCCTTGGAAAACACCAAAATACTTTTTGCCTCTATATATTTGCTTACTACAGGCAGTTCATGTAAACTAATCATGCAATATGTGGCCTATTATGTCTGCTCTTTTACTTAGCATAATGTTTTCAAAGTTCAACTATGTTATATCATCTATCAGTACTTCATTCCTTTTTATAGCCAAGTAGCATTCCATTGTGTGGATATACCACATTTTATTTATCCATTCATCCACTGATGGACATTTGGGTTGTTCCCACTTTTGACTATTATGAATAATGTTGCTATGAGCATTCATGTACTTGTTTTTTTGTAGATATATGTTTTCCATTCTCTTGGGTATATACTGATACGTAGGAATGGAATTGATGGATTATACGAGAGCTCTACAAACTTTCTGAAGAACCATCAAAGCAATTCTTTCTAAGTACCTACATCATTATACATTTGCACTAGCAATGTAAGAATATTCTAATGCCTCCTCATCCTCATCAACACTTGTTATTTTCCATCTTTTTTATTACAGTGATCTAGTGGATGTGAAGTGGCATCTCAGTTTGGCTTCAATTTGCATTTCCCTAATGACTAAAGATGTAGAATACCTTTTCACACACTTATTGGCCATTTGTATATCTTTATTGAAGAAATATCTATTCAAATCCCCTGCCTATTTTTAAATTGGATTATTTGTCTTATTGTTGAATTATATATATATATATATATATATATATATATATATATATATATACACACACAAGACCCTTATCATATATATGATCTACAAATATTTTTTCCCTATCTGTGGGATAACTCTTCACTTTCTTGACAGTGTCCTTTAAAGCACAAACATTTTTATTTTTGATGAATTACAACTTTATTTTTCTTTTGTCACTTCTGCTTTTGGTATCATATTTAATAAGGAAAGAACTAACCTAAGGACACAGGGATTTACTTCTGAGACTTTTGAAGTTTTCACTCTTACATTTAGATCTTTGATCCACTTTGAGTTACTTTTGTATATGGTGTGCGGTAGTGGTTCAATTCCCTTCTTTTGCATATGCCTATTCAGTTGTGTCAATGCCATTCGCTGAAAAGACTGTTCTTCCTCCCACTAAAATGCCTTGTCAAAAATCAATTGCCCAAAAATCCATGGGCTTACTTCTGGCCTCTCAGTTCTATTTCATTAATCTATATTTTTATCCTTTTGCCAGTACCACATGAACTTGCTTACTGTAATGTTGTAGTTACTTTTTAAATCAGACAGTGTAAGTCCTCCAACTTTGTTCTTTTTCATGATTATTTTGGCTATTCTGAGTCCCTTGCATTATCATATGGATTCTAGAATCAGCTTGTTATTTTCTGTTTAAAAACAAAAAAAGACACCTGAGATTTAGATAGGTATTGCTTTAAATCTGTAGATTAATTTGGAGAGTATTTTCATATCAATGGTAATTCAGTCTTCCATTCCATAAAACAGGATGTCTTTCCATTTATTTAGGTCTTCTTTAATTTTTTTCAACAATATTTTGTAGTTTTCAGAGTAGAAATTTAACACTTTTTATTAAGTTTATTTCTGAGTATTTAATTGTTTTTCATGCTATTGTAAATGGAATTGTTTTCTTCCTTCTGTTTTTGAATTGTTTATTGCAACTGTATAAAAATACAATTGATTTTTCTGCAACCTTGATGAACTTATCAGCTCTAATATTTTTTGTGGATTCCTTAGAACTTTCTGTATCACAACTAAACTATGATACAGAATTTTCTGTATTATAATTATCTCTTTTCACAGATCATGTCATCTGTGAAAAGGGATAGTTTTACTTCTTTTTCAATCTGGAGGTCTTTTATTTATTTTTCTTACTCAATTGCTCTGGCTAGAACCTCGAGTATTATTAAACTGAAATTGTGAGTGGACATCTTTGTCTTGTTCCTGATCTTGGTGTTAAGTTTTCAGTCTTACACCACTAAGTGTGTTGTTAGCTGTGAGGTATTCATAGATGCCTTTTATCAGCTCGAGGAAGTGTGCATTTGTTCCTAGTTTGGTCAGTGCTGGATTTTGTCAAATGCTTTTTCTGCACCTCTTGGGGTGATAATATCATTTTTGTCCTCTTTCCTATTATCATAATGTAACATATTGATTTTTGCATGTTAAACCAACCATGTATTCCTGGCATAAATTCCACTTGATCATGGTGTACAATCTTTTTTATATGTTATTGGACTTGGTTTGCTTATATTTTGTTGAGGATTTTTGCATCTGTATTCATAAGGGTTATTGGTATGTAATTTTATTTTCTTGTGATGTCTTTGATTTTGGTATTACAGTAATACTTGTCTCATGGAATAAGTTAGAAACTACTCATTCATCTTCTATATTTTAGAAAATTTTGTGAAGGATTTGAATTTCTGAATTTTGTGAAAAAGGGGTTAATTCTTCTTCAAACAATTGACAGAATTCACCAGTGAAGACATCTTGTCCTGGGCTTTTCTATGTGAAAAGTTTCTTTGCTTACTAATTCAGAGTATTGATTTATTATATCCATTCAGATTTTCTGTTTATTCTTTAGTAGGTTTTGGTAGTTTGTGTCTTCCTAGGAACTTGTCCATTTAACCTAGGTTATCTAATTTGTTGGTATCCCGTAAGCTTTAGCATGTTGTGTTTTTCTTTTCATTCATGGAACAACATTTTAAAGTTCTAAAAGAAAAACCCAGAATTCCATGTCCTATGAAAATAGCCTTAAAGAACAGATGATATAAAACAAAACATTATCAAAAGAAAGAAATCCAAGAGAATTTGTTGCTAGCAAATCTGCCCTAAAAGAAATTCTGAAGAAAGTTCTTCAGTTTGAAGGAAAATCATTCCAAAAGTAAACTTAGAGCATTAAGAGCTAATAGTATATATTAAATAATATATATAATATAGAGAGACACATATAAATAATAAAATATCTGAAATATGTAGATAAATATAACAAACTAAAAAGAAAAAATTATAACTATCTGATAGGGTTTTCAATATATGTAGATGAAATGCATACGAGAAGTACAACATGAAAGAAAGTTAAAAGGACTATATGATGGTAAGGTTTCTACATTCATCTTGAAATCATAAAATACAAATTCTAAGTGGATTCTGAAATTTTAAGTGTGAATATTTTAATCCCTAGAGCAACCACTTAATAATTTATATAAAGAAATATGGTCAAATAAAATTGGAAAAAAATTGAAATAATCCAAAAGAAGGAAGGAAGGGGGTAACAGAGTAAAAAAATAGAAGAAACAAACAAATTAGAAAATGATAGACCTAAGTCTAAACATATTAATAATTTACCTTATGTGTAAATAACTTAAGCACCCCAATTAAAATAAAGACATTAAATTATACACTAAACGAAATCTACTTTAAATATAATGTTATAGGAAGGTTGAAAATAAAGGATGAATAAAGATATATCATGTAGACACTGATCAAAACAAAGTAGGAGTGGCTACATTAATATCAAACATCAGAGCAAAGAAACAGTAGACTTCAGAGCAAAGAAAACTACTAAGAATAAAAAGACACATTACATAATGACAAAACGGTCAAGAAGGCTTAATAATTTTAAATGTGTATGCACCTGACAACATTGCTTCAAAATATATGAAGCAAAAATTGATACAACTGAAATGAGAAATGGACAAATCTACAGCTATATTTGGAGGCTTTAACATTCCTTTCTCAGTAATGAAAAGAACAAGTAGGTATAACATCAGTAAGGATCTAGAAGAATGAACAACATCATCAGTCAAGTGGATCTAATTGACATTTCCAAGCTCACTTTATGAGGCCAGCATTACTCTGATATCAAAACTAGACAGAGATAGTACAACAGAAGAAAACTAAGGACTAATACCCCCCATGAACACAGATGATAAACCTTCAACAACATAAAAGCAAATCAAAACCAGCAACATATAATAAGAATTACACACAATGACCAAGTAGGGTTTATCCCAAGAATGCAAGACTTTTAATATTTGAAAATCAAACAATGCAACCTACAGACTGAAAAGACTAAAGAACAAAAACAACAAGATTATATAAATAAATGTAGAAAAAGCATTTGAAAATAATTCAATATCCGCTCACAGTAAAACACTCAGCAAACCTGGAATAGAAGGTAACTTCCTACTTGATAAAAAGCATCAAGAAAAATAGCTACCACTAATATCATACTTAATCATGAGAGGTGAAAGGCAAGAATGTAGATCAGGAATAAAGCAAGAATGTCCACTCTCACCACTTGCCTTTAACATAGTACTGGAAACCTTCCCAGTACAATATGGCAAGAAAGATAAATAAAAGGCATTCAGATTGGAAAATAAGAAATAAAATTGTTTCTATTAATAGATGATATGATTGTCTATATAGAAAGTCCATGCAATCTCAAAAAAATGGTCCCAGAAGTAATAAGTGAGTTTAGGAAAGCTGCAGGATGCAACAAGTAAAAATCATTTTACATTTAAATGAACAATGAACAACAATTAGAAAACAAAAATAAAATCCAGTACCATTGACAATCAATAAAAAAAATGAAATTCTTAGTTATAAACCCTGTAAAATAAAGGGTCTGTATCCTGATAGCTACAAAATGCTGATGAAAGAAACCAAAGAAGACCTAAATAAGAGAGCTATACTCTGTTGTGTTCATAATTGGAAAAAGTAATATAGTTAAGATGTCAATTCTCCCCAAACTGATCTGTAGGTTAATACAATTTCATTCAAAATCCCAGCAGGTTTTCTATAAATACAGATTAGTCGGTTTTAAAATTTATATGGAAAGGCAAAGGAATTAAAATAGCCAAAACAATTCTAAAAAAGAATAAAGAGAATTCACATTATGAAATTTCAAGACTTACTATAAAACTACAGTAATCAAGAAAATATGGCATTGGCAAAGGGATAGACGCAGATCAATGTAACAGAATAGAGAGTCCAATAATAAACCCACACAATTATGGTGGATTGATTTAAGTGCAAAAGTGATTCAATGGCAAAAGGACAGTCTTTTTAAACAAACAGTGTTGGAACATATGCAAAAAACGAAGCTTGACCTAAACCTCACCCCTTATACAAAAATTAACCCCAAACCCAAAATGGATCATAAATCTAAATGTAAAATGTAAAATTATAAGAACACATTGGAGAAAATCTCTATGACCTGGAGTTAGGCAAAGAGTTTTTAGATATAACATTAAAAGCACTACCCATAAAAGAAACAACGGATAAATTGGACTTTACCAAAATTAAAAACTTTTGCTCTGTGTAACATACTATCGGGAGAATGAAAGACAAACTACAGAGTGGGAGAAAATATTTGTAAGTCACATATCTAAGAAGGAACATGTATCCAGATTATGTTCTAAAAAAAGGAAAACTCTTAGAACTCAGCAGAAAGGAAACAACAAAAAAAAGTCAGGGTAAAGATATGAACAGACACTTCCCCAAAGAAGATATAAAGAGTCAAAGAGATGCACATAAAGAGATGCTCAACCTCAATGGCCATTAAGGAAGTAACTAAAATCTCAATGTGATAAAACTGCACAGCTAAAATAAAAACAAAACAAAACTGATACTATCACATGCTGACAAGAATGCAGCACACCTGGAACTGTCACATATAACTAGTGAGACTGCAAAATGGTAAAGCTGTTCTGCAAAATAACTTGGCAGTTTCTTATACAGTTAAATGTACATTTACCATATAACCCAGTAATTTCACTCCTAGGTATTTATCCTAGAAAAGTGGAAATGTATATTCATACAAAACCCTGCCCATCAGTGTTTATAGTAGCTCTAGTCCTAATCGCTCAAAAATGGAAACAACCCAAATGTCCTTCAACAAGTGAATAAATAAACAAATTGTAGTATATACATACAATGAAATACTATTCAGCAACAAAAAGAAACAAACTATTGATACACAAGACAAACTTAACTGAAGAGTACTGATGGAAAAAAGCCAGTCTCAAAAGGTAATATACTGGGCCGTACCATTTATTATAATATTTGAGAAAGGCAAAAATGTAGCAACAGAACACACATCAGTGGTTAACAGGGCTTAAGACTTGTGGGGTAGGGGAGGGGAGGGGTGGGAATCAGTGTGACTTTAAAGGGGCAGCACAGTGAGTTTTGTGGAGATGGGATGGAACTGTTCTGTATCCTGATTGTGGTGGTGAGGGTTATATGAATCTACTCATGTGTTAAAACTCTTAGAATTGTACAGATACACTCAAACTGTATGTTAGTTTGAAAAAAATGAATTTACTTTGTTACGCTGCAGTTAGAACTAAAAAGTAAGAGCAGGGGCTTCCCTGGTGGCGCAGTGGTTGAGGGTCTGCCTGCCGAGGCAGGGGACACGGGTTTGTGCCCTGGTCCGGGAGGATCCCACGTGCTGCGGGGCGGCTGGACCCGTGAGCCATGGCCGCTGAGCCTGCGCGTCCGGAGCCTGTGCTCCGCAACGGGAGAGGCCACAGCAGTGAGAGGCCCGCGTACCGCAAGAAAAAAAGAAAAAAAAAGTAAGAGCATGTGGTAAACAGCCTTGAACAATGGCTGTACATAGCAAGTCTTCACCAAATGTTAGTTCACTTCCCCCATTTTTTATTCCTCTCAGCCAAGGCTAAGCCCCTTGCCACTGGTCAGTGTCCCCACGAGCTAGGATCCATGTGCTTTGCACAGCTTAGAATTAGAGAAGTCTGGTGGAGAGTGCATCCCACCAGCAATGACACAGCTCTTCACCACATTTCAGTCTTCAATTAGTACAAAAGTCTCGTTTAACAGGAACATTTATTTCTTAGATCAATGGGTGTTTTCAAAATAGGAAATGTCAAAAGCCAAGATAGAGATTTCATTCCCAGAGTAAAATGAAATACATCCCATGCTCAAAAAATTGGAGACATGACCCTCTTTGTTAAATGCAAGGTACCAATACTATTACATCATTGTTGCATTTGTCACACACAGTTAATCTAGAAATTATCATTTACAGATTGTAATATTTTTAATGAAGTATAGAGTCCTTGTGTTTCTACTGGCCATTGCTCTTTATTTCTACCAGTTAAGTAGTGTAGACAAATAATGCTTTGCCTCTATTACAATGCAGGAACTATTTATTCAGGATCTGCTCTGTGCTAGCAGTTAGTATCTAGAGAAGCAGCATGTGTGCTTAACAGTTAATGTTCTTCTGATGCAAAGCACAGGTATTTATCTTGATTTCCAGTAAAATCTCTGGTCCATATTCAAAATAAACAATGTTAAATAATGCTTTCTTCTTATCCTCACAGAGGAAATTAAATTTTTCAGGGAATCTTTTTCTGTCAAAATACATGTTGGTCTTAAGGATTAGGTATAGATATCATCAGATTATTACCTTAAAGATTAAATAAAGCATTCTTCAAAATCCTGTAATAAATAACATTTTTATTATCTGAGGAGTGATTTTGGATCCAGGGTTGCATTCTGAGCAATGTCTTGTTCGCTTTTCTCTGAATCTATTTTAAATAGTTTCATTCATTTGTTCTTGTCTCTAACAGAGTTCATTTGAACATTCGACATTTGCATTTTACAGAGTCAGTAAAAGATAATTATTCAACGCATATGCTTTCTGATTAAATGTGTGAAACTCCCAAATAGAAAACGGAAATTAGTTTTAAGTGCATTATGAAAGACTTAAATTTATCTTTGGTTCATGGAGCAGTGATGACTTTTTTTGGTGCTGTTCTTGTGGTTTCATTCTCAGTGATTGTCACAGTCAGGCAGAGCCCATAGATTCCAGAAGGAAGTTTATCCCTAGTTAATCCTCCTATATCTGAGCAGAGGTTGCCCCAAACTGACCTTTATGTGCCAGTCGCCTTTCATTATTCCCCCTTGAGCTAAATGTTGTCAATAAAAATCACAGTTAAACCAGGTTGACATTAACCAAGGGGACCGAAAGAACTGCTTTAGAGGCATAATAATTTGCCATTTTATCAGATGCTGTCTGAGACTCTGGCGAGTCATTAAAGTGGAATTCTGTTTATTCACGCCAACAGAGTAAGGGCAGCCCTGAATTCTATCCAGACCAAGACCCAGAATCTAGAGTAACAAAAACCCAGTTCTGAATTAATGTAGTAAGACTGGCCTTCAGAGGAATTTCTAATAAGATTTCTCCTTTCACCTTCTTGAGCCATCTTTGTTTTCCCAAATTCCCAGCACAACCAGAAATGACTGCGGTCCCCCCTTTGAATTAACTTACCTGGTACTGCTTTTTAAAAAAACATCTAAGCTCCAGATCTGCTTTGATCTCATTCATCCCACTTGCCCCCATTAAAATCTTACCAGCCCCGGCCCCAATCTCTTACCCCTCTCATGTATATATGAATTCACATATACATATGTGAGCATGGGCTTTGGGGGCCAGACTTGACTTTGAAAATCAGATCTGCCACTGTGTCCTTGATCAACTTACTACACCACTCTTAACTCAATGCTCTCATCTATAAATAGATACAAGTATAGTTACTTACTTCATAAGGTGGTTTTGAGGATTATATTAGATAATGCAAATGAAATATTCCATGCTGTGGACTAATCCACTTTTTATTTATTTATTTATTTATTTATCATTTTCGGCTGTGTTGGGTCTTCCTTGCTGCGCGCAGGCTTTCTCTAGTTGTGGCGAGCAGGGGCTACTCTTCATTGCGGTGCGCGGGCTTCTCATTGCAGTGGCTTCTGCTGTTGCAGAGCACAGGCTCTAGGCACACGGGCTTCAGTAGTTGTGTCACATGGGCTCAGCAGTTGTGGTTCACAGACCCTAGAGCTCAGGCTCAGTAGTTGTGGCACACGGGCTTAGTTGCTCCACGGCACGTGGGATCTTCCCAGACCAGGGTTTGAACCCGTGTTCCCTGCATTGGCAGGTGGATTCTTAACCACTGCACCACAAGGGAAGTCATGCAAATGAAATATTTAGCATAGTGCCTGACACAGCAAGCACTAAAAATGCCCATTGTCATCATCACCATATACTCTGTACTATAATTATTAGATTTTATATATATATGTATATGTATATCACAATAGAATTAAAATTGGTAGGGCAAGAAATGTATCTTGCTCACCATTGCTTTTCCCAGAACTTTAGATAATGTGTGTCATTAGTAGTTGATCAATAAATAATCTGTAAATGAATAACTGTATATGGTAGCTCATTTGCTCTCTCTCCCACCCCCTCCTTCCCTGCCTCCCTCCTCTCTCTCTCTCTCTCTCCATTCATCCATAGGATATAATTTTTAAAGAACTGTTTCTTCTTTATAGCTGTTAATTTATACATCACTGACCTTCCTTTCATTCCAAGTAATTGCTCCATGACCGTACCTGCTTTTTTTCTCAAATTATTTCTCTTTCCTCACTTCTCTGGCTAGAATATAAACTCATTAGAGAAGACACTTTGTCTTTGTTACCACTATGTCACCAGGGCCTAGAACAGTGTCAGACATATAAGTAGGAACGCGATAAATATTTGTCAAAGGAACAAATGGACTTTCTCTGACTCTGACTTTCAAAATCTGCCTCCGGTCCTGTCCCTTGGACTCCCCTCTCTGGCTTGCTGTCTCACTTCCATTCAATGCCCTCCTCCTTTACTGTGAAATACATGACTCTTATTCATAGCACTATACATCCTCTGAGCTCAAGTCCTCTCCACCTGATCCAGCCCCAGCCAAAAACTTAAGCTCCACTGACTGAAGGAGGAGGTGTCCAAGGGAACATGCACATGTCCTACGTATGTGCTGTTATTCCAGCGAATCATGGTGATGTCTAATTTAGGGTTTCCTACTGCTCCTAGACTATAAGGAACTGCTTAGATTACCCCTCAACCATGTACTGAGGGGAATTAGATTTGGGATAGGAGCAGCTTTGTAATCACCTTCCCCGTCATGCCAACTCCCTAACTACTGATCAAGGCAGCTTGCTGCTGGCTCTTTGTGAGGTCCCTCCAAAGCAGGTGTTCCTAATGTTCACAGTGCATGAGAATCACCTAGGGAGCTTTTAAAATAAGGATTCCTGACTGCACCACCCACCCACAGGTGGGGCTCAGGCATTTATAAGTATGTAGAAAACAACAGCAACAAAAACAGCCCCAAGTGATTCTCATATGCACCCAAGGTTGAGAACCACTGGGTTCTAAAAGGTTCAAACCCATTCAGACTAGCTTTTCAAGTACCAGAAATCCCAAACACAAAGTTGTAGGGCACAAGACAGAAAAACAAGCCAGCAAGGAATCTGACCAACCGGTAGCTTATGCTGTGTCAGCCATCACTCAACTGTAGCCAATTGCAGTTATGTGGGAATGTAGCCCAGTGTTGCTAGATATTCTAAGTCTTCAAGAGAGGCCACAAATCTGCAATTTTAGATGAACTTTCACAATTTGAAGTGCTGGCAACCAATTCAAATTTCTTTAAGATACTGTGTGGGCTGAACAAAACATGTCTGGAGCTGGATTCAATTCATGGGCCAAGAGTTTGCAGTTTTTACTTTCTACCAACTGCTCTCCTGTATCCTAAGAAACCCTTTCTATATTCTTCACCAAGTCTGTATTAAATTCCTAGAAAGCTAGATTCCTTTTTCATCATTCATGTATGTTCTAGGTATTGTTTCGAACAAAACTGACTGGTACGGTTGGAACAACTTTAAAGGGCCAAAAATTCTGTGACTTAGAGTATGAGATGCTCATATGCCTAAAACTTAAGAGCTATTGCCATTATATACATTATCCCCCATCTACTAATATGCATTAATATTTGAAATACACAAAGCACTGATGAGATGAGGCCCTTTGGAATACAGACAAGTGGCATGGTTCCTGCTCTATGAGACCATTCCATATACTTAGGGAGACTGGACATACACCCATGGAATTTCAGTACATATACAACACAAGCCATGTATTAATGGTGAGGCCCTAGGCTAGAGTTTCTATGTAGGAAATAGTAGAACATTTCCCTGAAAAGTAGTGGAGGCAGACTGTGGAGTGCCTCAAATGGACGACAAATGACTTAAGATTCCTAGAGGTACCGGCAAGCAATTGAACGGGCTTTATGTGTCTTTAATCCTTATTGGCTTTTTTTCTTTTCTTTTGTCTTGCTTTTGAGTAGGAGAGTGTTGAGGCAAGCAGTGTTAGAAGGAACACTCTGGTCTTAGATGAGACAGACTGGACAGGAGACACCAGAGGAGGAAATCCTGTTAGTAGGTCACAGCCAAGGCTGCAGACATGAGGGGATGAGGGTCTTGCCTGAGTGGTGGCAGAGGGATGGGAAGGAAAGGGCAGGCTCAAGTGATTTTAACCTTGACTAGAGAAAAAGGAGGGCTAGCTATCATTCAGTAATCCCCTATGATGGGCTTCATTCTGTGCTGAGCACTTAATGTAAAATTATTTCTTTTGCTTTAAACAGAATGTGACTGAAATGGCAGAGCATTTGAGTATGATTCCACTACATAACCACAGAGTAAAATCTATCTTCTAGGGCTTTAGAGATCATCCGGCCCATCCCCCTCACTTTACAGATTGGACCTGACTTTTCTCAGTTATTTGCATACTTTGTAGCAGAGCCAGAATGGAACCCAGATTTCTAATTTTTTACCCTCGTGGTCTTTTCTCTTCACCATGTTGCTTCTTCATCCCGAGCTTTCATATAAATGAGTTACAAATCAGGCATCAGATTCAGGTAAGACGACGAAAGTGCACAGCTGATAAAACGAAAGCGAACAGGTGATAAAACATGGTGTAGAGAATAATTCCAGGGCCACTCAGTGCAAACAAGGGAGGAGGGAGACAAACAAAAAAGTCTCCACCACCTTGATGTACAGGTTATACAAAGGAGGAGATAAAGTCAGCCGTGATATACAGTTAGCAGGAGAGCCAACGTCCCCTTTATCAGCCCAGCACAGATGCTGAGATAAGGGGACATAAGTGGAATAAAAAGGAAGGCAGATTCAAAAGAGCTATTAGAAATCCCTGTTCACTGGAAGATGATAAAATTGAAGAATCACCACTCCAGGAAGGTTGGTGAGGGGAAATCCTGGAGACTCAGGGGACAGCGAGGTGTCCTGGGAGCTGGGTTTGGAGTGGCGCCCACCTCATGAGTTTCTATCCTACAACCATAAATTTTCTCTCCTAAAGAAAACATCATGGTATCGCGAGTTGACACAATGGCATGTGGCAGTGTCTACATGAGACAGATTATCTGGAGCTTTAACTGAATAGAAGGTCAATGGAAACTGAACATCTGGGCAATCATTTCCCTTCCTTTAGCCAGCCATTCTGCTATTATGTAGATAATCCCCGTGGCTGGGGCTCTGACTTGCAAATGTTTCTTCTACGTCAAACTGCACCAAAAGGAGAAGCCAAATTACCCACTCTGTCCTAAACTGCTCATTGACAGCCCAGGGAATAAGAGCTAAATAACAGGGGAGGAAATAAGAATAAGAATGCTTTCCATTCCTTCTCCCATTTAAGTTCATAATACTTTGTCTCTCACAGATAAAGTTCTACAGAGGAGGATGTGGGGAAGGTTTTCCCCAACTCAGAAACCATAACATACTGATCGCGATGGATTCAACAGGGTACAACCAGAAGTAACTCTCTTCTTTACTACCACTGCCAGGCAAACCCTACTCTGTCGACTCATCTTCCCCCATCCCAGATGAAATTCGGGGCAGGTGCCATAGCTGTTCCAGTCTCATAAATGTCATGAAAGTCTAGTGTTGACTATTATTCAAGGTCCATTTTTTCATCCTATTTAAAACCTCCCTATTCCACTGTTTGGGCCCACTTCAGACTCAGAAACCTGTAACTGGTGAGGAAGGGGGGGTTTCTTCTCTCTTCCTTATTAATTCCTCCCCAGCTTGCTGTTGTTTCTGGCCTTGCCTGGCTTGGGCCTAGGAGGTAGAGAGACTGGAGGGAAAGGAACTGGATCCAGCACTGATGGCACAGTGGCCACCTGGCTTTGGACCCCTCTGGGTGTGGCAGATGTTCAAAGGCTAATTCTTATGACCTCCATCTGGGGTTCTGGGAGAGCAGTTCCTTCCTCTCACTGGCTTCCAGGAGTAGAAGCTCCAGACAGGTTTTCTTTTGGGGTCTGGTCACTATGCAGGCAAGTCCATTTTTTTGAGGATGAGAACCCAGCTCCCGTCAGCTGGGTATAGGTCCGGCTTCTGGGAAACCCACATCTTTGTCTGTGGAACTGCAGCCCTCTCCCAAAGCAGCTGGCCACTTCTCACCTTTAGAGGTCAGACTTTAGTCATAAGCCAGGCTCTATGTCTTCCAGATTTGCAGGAAATGAGTGACAACCCCTTTAATTAGCTCTCCTCATACCTCTGGTTTAATACATTTCGTTTAAGGTTAAGGACAAGAGTCTCCCCCACACCATGGAAGAGGCATACAAAGAACGCTGACACCTCTATCCCAAGGAACTCCATGGGAGGCTTTGCAACCCCCAGTGAATCCTTGGCATTTTCATACACAGCCGGAGGGTGGATGAAGGGCTAATGCTAGTTGAACCAATTTCTCTGTGTTTTACAGAGCACGTCACGTTACACATTACAAAGCACCCCACATCTAGGCAGCTAAGACTTACGCCAAAATGTGAAGTATTTTTTTCTTTAAAAAAACCTTAAAGTCCAGTTATATAAGGAAGCCACCTCTTCCTACGCTCCCACCTCTTCCTTCCTACTATTGGCTGCCCCACTGGCTTCAAGATTCATGTGTAACAACATGAGAAATACAACCAATTAGGTGCCTAAATGATTCTGACAGTGGGGTAGTTATCTCCTGGGTCATGGTAAAGAGCCCAAAGCAAGTTACTTAAACTCTCTTTTTTTCTGGATGATTTCCTCATTCAGTTCAATCCACCCCCTTAGATAGTTTTCCTGGACACATTCCCAGAAAGTTAATTAGGGTAGCAGTTTGACCTAAAGAGTGTGAAGCACAAAAACATTTGGCATTTTGAGGTCAGGATGATGATCAATTTCTTTTTGTATATCCTGGGCCAAGCTGTTCTCACTTTTTTAAACTTGTGCGAAATTCAAAGAACACAGAGCCCAGTGTCATTTAAGCTTGGGCCATCATAAAAAGGCAGCTTCCTCAAAAAGAATATTGGCTGTTTTCCAGGCTGCCAGAAAGCTTTTTATGGGATCTTTTAAACTATTCTCCTTTAATCCACAAAGAGGAATTAAGTTTGGCCAAGGGTGAATGGACTGCCCAAGATATGGATTGCTTCTAACGGAGACAGAGTTCAAGGGAATCCTAAAGCTTCTGCATTTCAGGAAAGAAAAAAATAAATCCCACCCACCCCATTTATCATGGAAGAGACATTAAGTAACTTGCAATATAGTGAAGAAAATTTTCTTTTCAGAGCCATCTTGATGAATTGTGCATCTTCACAGAAATCGTTCAGGCACTTCATGCCCCCTTAACAGAGTGAAGGCAAGTTGCCATCTGACATGAAGGGTATGATGATACTTTTAAATAGCTCTGCCTGCTTAAAAACAAACACATAAATAAATGATGCTTTTGGGATATGGCCTGGTGAGAATTTCAATCTTGAAAAACTCATTATGAAATATTTCAAGTATGAAGCGTAGAGAATGGTATCATAAACACTCATAAAGCACCGCTCAGCTTTGCCAACTCTTAACGTTTGGTCAAAATGGTTTAGATCTTTTTAAAAAATACAAAACATTTTAGATATAGTTGTGTTTCATTCCTTTTCTTCTTGTCACAGAGGTAAACACTATGCTGATTTTGGTGTTGTGATTCTCAGAATTTTCCTTTTGATAGATATGTATGCATCTCTAAACATGTTTTGCAATATGGGTCTTATTACTATTTGAGTATGGTGAGGCCAAAAGATTAGGAAAAAACTACCATTGAAAAGATAGTTTGTTATTCTCACAGCTCCCAGGAGAAGGGGGCACATGGGGAAGCACCAGGGTTGGTCAGGAGGCAGAGGGAGCTGGGGGAAAACATTTTATTGTGGCTTCCAAGGGGGAAAAAAACGGGTGAAACAGGGTAAACAGGTTTAGGATTGGCTAGTCTAAATAATTTCAGGGGACTCTGTGGTGTAGGAGCTTCCCTGGGGTGATTAGGACAGAGGAATGGTGGCCCAGAGTGTAAGGGCCCCTTAAAGGAGGTGCTTGGGGGTATGGATTAGTTGGTTTGCATAAGAAAGGCACACTCTCAGGCCAGTTGTTTGCTATCTCTAGGAGTTAGCCCTAGGAGGAGTTAGTCCCTCCAGAGTCAGCAAACCCCAAGATGTCAAAACATCAAAAATATGGAATGAAAAAACATGATTCATACAAAACAATACACTGTTTTATTTTGTATGTTGTTAACCTCTATGAAAATCATATCATACTGCACATACTGTGCATATAATTGACTTTTTTTTTTTCTCTCAACATTATGCTTGGGGAATTTATCCAGATTGTTGTATGTAGCTCCAGCCAACTTGTTCCTTTTCACTGCTTTATAATTTGGCATTGTGTCAATATATCATAGTTTATTAATATTTATTCATCCCCTTGTTTATGAGCATTTGTCTCCAGTTTTCTACGATTACAAATGATGTTGCAGTGGTTAACCTTTTATCCGTCTCCAGGTGCACATGTGGCCAGGAGACATAGAATAACTGGATTCAAAGGCATTTGTTTCTTTGACTTTAATACATTTTGCCAAACGGCTACTGAAAGTACTTGTAGAAAATTACCCTTCCGTCAAGAGTGTAGAAAATGTCCTATTATTCCACTGCCTCACCAGCACTGTTATTGTGAGGTTTTCCTTTTAATGTTCACCAATATGATGGTGTTTAAAGGTACCTAATTATTGCTTAAATTTGCATTTTCTTGATTACTAGTGAAGTTGAGCATCTTTGCATATGTTTATTGGCCATTTGCATTTTCTCTTATATGAACTGCCTGTTCATATCTTTTGCCTATCTTTCTACTGGGTTGTTTGTATTTTTCTCATAATTTTGTAAAGTTCTTCGTATTCTGGATGCTAACCTATGTTAGCTGTATGTGTTGCAAATATCTTTCTCCAACCTACAATATATCTTTGTTTTAGAGAAATTTTAAGTTTATTATTGTCAAATCTATCAGCTTTTCAATTTTGGTGGGCAGTTTTTGTGTCCTTTTTAAAGAAAGTCTCCTCAATAGAATGTTATATTTTATTTAAAAATTTTAAAGTGCTGATTTTCCTCATTTAGATTTTTAATAAACCTGGAGCTGAGATTTTAATATGGTAATAAGCAAAGGTGTTATTTTTCTCCACAAGGATAACAATAGTTTCAGCATCCCTTATTGATTAATCCACATCTTCCTCCATACATTTTTTTTTTTTTTTTTTGCCATACGCGGGCCTCTCACTGTTTTGGCCTCTCCCGTTGCGGAGCACAGGCTCCGGACGCACAGGCTCAGCGGCCATGGCTCATGGGGCCAGCCGCTCCGTGGCATGTGGGATCTTCCCGGACCGGGGCACGAACCCGTGTCCCCTGCATCGGCAGGCGTGACTCTCAACCACTGCGCCACCAGGGAAGCCCTGTATCTTTCTTTTTATCTTGGTGTATAGGCTAGGGCATCTAGCACAATACTGAATGGAAGGTATAATAGTAGTCATCCTTGCCTCATTCCTAACTTTAACTGGAATGTGTCTAATTCACCACTGAGCATGATATTTATTGTAGTGGTTGATACATTTTACCCCTTATCAGATTAAGAATATCTCCCCCTTTTCTCATTTGTCAAAATGTTTTGGGTTTTTATCAAATATATGTTCTATGCCTATTAATAAAATCATGTGATTTTTCACTTTTAATTTCTTAATGTGGAAATTTCCTTTAACAGAGTTATCTAATATTTAGCAACCCTTGAAATCTGGGACAAACCCAAATGATAATGATATATTATTCATTTAGCCTCCGTTTGGATATACACTGTCACTACACTATTTCAGATTTTTTCCAATTACATTAATAAGTGAGATTGGTCTAAATCTTTCCATTCTTTTCTTGTCCTTGTGTATTTTATTACTGGTGTTAACACCAGCCACATTAAATGGGTTGAAGAACATTCCATCTTTTGCTAGTCTCTGGAATAGTTTGTAAAAGATTGAGCTTTTCCATCACTTTAAAGGGGTAGAATTTACTTCTAAAATCATATGATGCTGACCTTGTTTTTGGTGAATAGGTTTTAAACTACCAATCCAATTTGTTGATCATTATAGATCTGTTCAGTTTTCTACATCTTCATGAGTCAGTTTTAGTAAGTATATATTTCTAGGAAAATTATCCATACTGAATTTTTAAAATCTAATTTTATAAAATTGTTCTTAGGGCTCTCTGATTTAAAACATGTTTTATTTGTAGTTAAGTGCCATTTTTCATGTCTCTCATTGTTTCATTGGGGTTTTTTTACCCCTTGGTTGATATGAACAGATTTCTTTTTAGTCTATTAATCTTTCCAAAGAGTTAGCTTTTGATTTTGTTGATCCTTTCTAATGTATTTCTACTCTTATCTTTATTATTTTTTTCTCTCTACTCTCTCTAGGTTTCTTCTCTCAAGGCAAACAAATTTTGCAATGTGTTTAAAGTTAATCTGTTAGACTCTCATTTGCTTTATTTCTAAAATATTAAAACTTAAACTCTATATATCAAGTTGTAATGTCTAGATGAGTGTTTATCTTCTCAAAACATCTCTATCAACAGCCCCTCATTTTACCTTTTTTTTTTTTTATTAAACTGCTTTTGAGTTTGCATTTTAAGTTCTAGCCAGAAATGGAATAAATACTGGCTTTATAGTTTTCTGTTAACACAAGTCTGCTGTTCTTTCACTACTTTCCTGTGTTAGCTCATTAATTTTCCATCTTTTTTGTCTCTTTTTCTGGTATAATAATTTAAAGCTACAAATTTCTCTATTAGAAGCATTTCAGCTGCATCTCATAAGTTTGATAGGTTGCATTTTCATCATGGTTCAATTCCAAATAATTTCCAATTATTAATGTAATTTCTCCTTTGACCCATGTATGATTTAAAAGAGTGTTTTGTTTGTTTGATTTGGTTTTGTTTTGGCTCTCCAAATGCGTGTGTACATGTGGCGGGGCAGTGGGGATAATTATCTCTTATTACTGACTTCTAAGTGATTCAAATGCATCATTGTCAAAGAAAATGATTTGTTTGATAACAATTTGCTTTCCTTTGTGACCCACTTCTTGGTCAACATTTTTTTAGTGTTCCTTATTAACAGGTGAATTTTCCAACCATTATGAAAAACCAACCTATTCAATAAGGAGCATTAATTTCTTTGTTCACTATTCCTTCTTATTTTTGGAGACTTCCTACTGGATTAAATTATCTTATTTTCTAAGGGAATTCTTTTGCTAAAACTTTGTTAATGGCTAATTAAATTTGTCTAAAAGTGTCTTTATTTTACCCTCACATTTGGATGATTATTTCTGGGCATAGGATTCTAAACTGGCAGTTATTTTCTCTAATAATTTTGAAGATATTTTTACGAAGTTTTCTAATTGTTTTTTCTTTGAAGATAATATATGTCTTTTTTTCTCTGTTTGCATTTAAAATATTTTCTTTTTTGGCTCTACAGTTTTAATTCACAGGTATCCAACAGTGGATTTGTTATCCCTCCTGGAACTGGTTGAGATTTCTGAATCTGAGGATTTATGTCTTTCATAATTTCTGGAAATTATCCACATGTTATTTCATTGAAAGTTGCCTGTTCTCCATTTTCTGTATCTTTCTTTCTAGAATGCACATGTGATAGATAGGTAGGCAGGTAGCTAGGTAGACAGACAAATGACACACAGAAACAGATCTTTGCATTCCATCATCCATGTTTCATCTCATGTACCAGTTGGGCATCAAAACACAAATTCCTTGTCTACCAAGTCCAGACAACCCTCTCCCCACTCCTCCCTTCTGCCCCCCCCGCCCCACAAAATACAGTGACTTCAATTTACCCTCTTAGAATTCTGTTTACATTCACAACCCAAGGTTCCATCTGGTTTTCAGTTGTTCTACTGTAGGACCCTAGGAATTTCTTATATTTTCTAATAAGCTCAGCTATGCAATTAAAACAATAGTGGTTATGTTTTATAGATGATGTCTGGGTGATCTTTAGTGGAAATATCTTCAGGTTATCTAATTTATAGCATTTCAGGAAATGGAAGTCAAGACTTTCAATCTTCAAAAACATTTAATTATATTAATTAGTTTGAACCACTTAATACAGGCATAGACGTTGAAATTTTTAGAAAATGTGCCTGCTACTAGAGTTGAACCAAAAAGAACTAACTAGTTGACTTGTTATTAAATAGAGTCAATTATCCAAGATTCTACTCTTTGCACATCTTATTAACTAATATTTACCTTAATATTTCAACTCCCTTGAAATTTTAGATTGGGTAGTTTAAAGCAATTTTATTATTTGCTTTTACCAATTTGTTTTCATCATTCTTCTGTCTTGTGATAAATAGGAACAAAAGGAACTTGTCTATGTCAACTAAGATTGAGTACCTTAAGAGACTATGAACTGACCTTGATTCTTTTCAGATGAGTGTTCTAGAAGTTGATACTGTTCTAGAACCATTACACTCAATCCTAAATTAGATCCAATAGCTTCACAGAGACTATGCTTTTAGTATGATCTGATAGTTTTGAGACCCAGGCTCAAATTCACCGACTCCTTCCAATCTTCCTCTTATATATTTATGTACTTTGGGATCTTTCACATTTCATTCCTGTATAACATCTATAGTTATTACATCAACTATGTCCCACATCTGTTTCCTGGTGATTCCAATGCTTCTGTTTTTGCCTTCCCATGTATATAAACTCCTCCAGAGTGAGAAAAGCACACAGGATTCTCTCATGATTCCTCACCATGGAGCTGGTGCACATGGTGGCCAAAGGCAAACAAACAAAGTGGAAGAAAAGAACTGCTTGCCTGAACAATAACTTTATGTGAAATGGGAATTTCACTAATACCAATAAATAATAGGAGACTAAAGCAATGAAAGTTTGTGAAAGTATCCAAGTCCACAGTACTGAATTCCTACTGATAGACTGCCTTGCAGAAGGAAGGATTAAAGTGGAAAGAAAACCAACTCCCTATTAACCAATTGCAAAGTAGGAGAAAGTGGGAGGGAAGAAAGGCAGAGGAAGAAATAGTATTCCCACTGTAGAGATTCCCAAAGAGTCACTTGTAATTCTACCCTCAAGCCCTGAAGTCTCAGACTTCAATAGCCATTCAAGAAATGTTTTTCTGAATATGTGTCATGTACCAGCCACTGTTCTAGGCATTTGGTATACAACAGTAGACAAATCAGACAAAAATTCCTCCCTTCACAGAGCTTGCATTCTAGTTATGGGTAAAAGATAAATAAAGATATGAATACATAAATAGATAATATAAAGTATAACATGTCAGAAGTACCATGAAGAAAGGGGTTAAGGGACTAAGTTGGGAAAACTGTCATTTTAAATAGGGTGGTTAGGGAAAGCCTCACTGAGAAAGTGACATTTGAGCAAGCAGCTGGATGAAAGCGCAAGCAAGAAGGATATCTGAGAGAGGAATGCTCCAGGAAGAGAGAATTGCAAATGCAGAAATATTAGGCAAGAAGGAACCTGGCATGTACAAAGAATAGCAAGAGATTACTGTGAAGAGAATGAGATAAGCAATGGTGTGAGCTGTCAAAATTGAGGTTAGAGGATAGGAAGGGAGAGTGGGAAGATCCTATAGGGTCCTGCAGGCCATGATATATTGGGTTGGCCAAAATGTGACTTTGATTTTTAAGTAAAAATAAAAGACACACTTTTCATTTTCACCAAGAACTTTATTGAACAATGTATTCATCCTTTTGTTCCACTACCTTCTGCCATTTTTCAGGCAACTTCATAATTCCATCTTCCCAAAACTTTTTATCTTTTTGAGCAAAGAACTGTTCCAGGTGCCTTTTACAGTTTTCCAGGGAATTGAAATTTTTCCATTAAGAGAACTTTGTAAAGGCTGAAATAAATGGAAATCCCATGGTGCAATGTCTGGTGAATACAACAGATGAATCAACTTCCCAGCCAAGCTGTAACAGTTCTTGCCTGGTCATCAAATAAATGTGCGGTCTTGCATTATCCTGATGGAAGATTATGCATTTTCTGTTGACTAATTCCTCATGCTTTTCATTGAGTGCTGCTTTCAGTTGGTCTACTTGGAGCGGTAGTTGTTGGAATTAATTGTTTGGTTTTCTGGAAGGAGCTCATAATAGAGGACTCCCTTCCAATCCCACCATATACACAACATTATCTTCTTTGAATGAAGACTGGCCTTGATGCGGTTGGTGGTGGTTCATTTCGCTTGCCCCGTGATCTCTTCTGTTCCACATTATTGTACAGTATCCACTTTTCATCGCCAGTCACAATTTGTTTTAAAAACGGAATGTTTTTGTTATGTTTAGGTAGAGAATTGCATGCAGAAATATGGTCAAGAAGGGTTTTTTTCGCTTAACTTATGTGGAACCAAGACAGCAAAGTGATTAACATAACCAAGCTGGTGCAAATGATTTTCAAGGCTTGATTTGGATATTTTGAGTATGTCGGCTATCTCCCTCATGGTATAACATTGATTGTTCTCAGTTAATGTCTCAATTTGATCGCTATCGACTTCAACTGGTCTACCCGACCGTGGAGCATCATCCAGCGAGAAATCTCCAGCACAAAACTTCACAAACCACTTTTGACACATTCGATCAGTCACAGCACCTTCTCCATACACTGCACAAATCTTTTTCTGCACTTCGATCCCATTTTTACCTTTCTTGAAATAATAATGCATAATATGCCGAAAATGTTGCTTTTTCCTTCCATCTTCAATATCAAAATGGCCACACAAAAATTCACCAATTTTGATGTCTTTTTTTTCATTGCACGCTGATATGACAGCTGTCACATACAATCTAACAAAATTGTTTCGAATGAAGTTAAAGACAACTAAGTGTTACTAGAGCCACCTTATACAGAAGAAACCGACTGAACCTTTTGGTCAACACAATACAAGAGGGTTTTTTTCCTGACTGAGATGAGGAGCCATTGGAAGGAATTTTGAGGCAGGTGTGAGGCAAATATTTCAAGCAGAAGAAAACGGCAAAAGATGAAGGTGGCTGAGGTTAAGACTTAAGACTTTTCATGGGAGAAATTAAGGCATGTTTGTATACTGATGGGAAGGAGATGTATGAAAGAAAGGAGGGAATTGCTGTAGTGGCTACCTTCACTACAAGACAAGGAAAGAGATATGGCAGGGGTTGGAGGGACTGTTTTTAGTCAGGACCCTGGACAGCTCACCCATGGTAACAGGAGGCAAGGCAAGGTATATAAAGCCCAGGTACAGGTGGGAGGATGGCTGGGAGCCATGTGAGAGCATGAGGAAGTTCTCTTCTACTGGTTTCATTTTCTCTGAAGTAAGAAGCAAGGTCAGCTAAGAAGGATAATAGGGAGGAGGTACTGGGAGTTGGAATGGAGAAAGAGAAGGGGCCTCACAGGGCTGTAGGAGTCAAATGGAGTAGTGGTAACAAGAAGGTTCATATCCTAGCTCTGCCACATATTAGCCATGTGACCCTGGGTAAGTTTTCTAACCTCCTTAAACCTCAGTTTCCTCTTATACAAAATGGGGATAACAATACTGCCAACATCACTGCTTTGTGGTGTGGGTGAAAAGAGATCATGGAGAAGCAATCATAAGCACTACTAAATGGCAAGCACTCGGTATATTTTGGCTGTTATCTGCTATTATACATTAGGCACTCAATGCCTTATCAATGAATGGATAGGTTGTGATATTTTATGTCCACTCTCTTTTCAGGAGGTTTGTTCTCACCAAGCTTCAAGTCATCCCAAAAGGAGCATTTTCGGGATTTGGGGACCTGGAGAAAATGTATGTACCTGAGCAGTGGGTGAATGCTTCACATGGGCTATGGGCAGCAACCTCAGACCACATCTAGCATGATTCTCTGTGCTTAGGAACCAGAATAACACACTAAGCGAAGGTTTTGCACCTTGTCCCATTGTATTTCCTTACCACAGTTCCTAAACAGTAGTGTGAAATCTTTCAGCATGTGGTCACTGAAATAAGCATAAGGTGAATCCAAGCAATTCTCACTTTTTTGGTATAAGGTGTTGCTCCCAAAGTACCTGTGAGTGAAAGTTTTATAAATCAAAGCCTATTTTCTCTGCTGACATCCATTCTTTTTAAGAGATACTCTCAATTAATTAACTATTAATAGAGTTAATTATTATTAACTCTGATTAATCTTTAATTGACAGCAAGGCCTAACATTTGTGCTTTAGAGATTTTCTGGACTTCTTGTCCTAAGCCATGCTGACAAGTGGTAAGTGATATATAAACATTCAAAAGTATTGGGAAAGTTTAGAGCACTGAGGGTGATTTCCTTTGAAAAGAGAAGACTTTGTTAATGTGAACACTCGCTTTCTACTGGGCTAGTGTGATGTAGGGGTTTCCCCAAATAGGCTTTTCTCAAAGTAGGGTAGAGTAAGAAAAAACAGCAAATTCTTTCATGCTTAAGGTAACCCACCCTGCCTTTGAAGGTCCTTGATTCCATCCCCTAGGCTTTCAGGGATGGGAAAAGTGTTTTGCACCACAGCCAGAATCTAGAACTTAATGACAGTAAGTACACCAACAGATAGATGGATTACACAGAAGAGAATGGTTTTTTTCATTATAAGAATAAAGCAACGCCCACCCCCACCCCCCCCAGTTATATAAGTTCTCTTTCTTTAAGTCATTCAATTTTTGTCTTGGTTCTTTCACCACACTTTTAAAAAGAACACTTGCCCAGGTCTGAGGAAGCGAGAAAGAAAACCATTAATGAAAGAAACACAAAGCAGAGAGAGTGGCAATGTGTTTGAGCAGTTATGCCAACTGCTTAGAGGAGGTTGGTCAGAATCCTGGGTCTGAGTGCTAATTTTAATATAAACTTACTGTGTAACCTTGATTAAATCACCTTCTCTCTCCGAACCTTGGCTTCCTCATCTGTGTATTAAGGAAGGAGATTTTAAAGGGGGAGGGAGCTTATGTGATCTCTAATTTCCATGCGCAAGCATCTCCCAGTTGGATGAGAGCCCAGTTTAAGACCTGAGTCTTCAATGTTTACAATTCTTGAAGACATTCAACATGCATAGGAACGGGGAGACGGGGCACTCATCTGAGCAGAGCTCACCAAGGAAAACAGGGAAGGAACAGAGTTGGAGAGCTTTTGACTCAAGGTGTATTCCTGGATGGATCAGCCATTGCCCTGCCTGGAATTAACAGAGACTAGGTGACTATTGGATAGGTCTCCCCCCACCCCCCAAAAAAGCTCTGTAATTACACAGAAATAATTCTAGAGACAGGAATCCCAGGTACCACAAATAATTCACCTTAATAAATTCAATCCAGCAAATGTGACTGACCTCTCATTGGGTACTCAGGCTACCATGAGACCTTCCTTTGGCGATAGATAGTTGATCTGAGCTGATATAGCAATAATCCCAGAGACAGAACAGCTGCTTGAGAAACTCAACTTCCTCAGACACAGGTTGTCCATTTCTACCTCATGCCTTTATTAGTCAGCCTGCACTGCCACAGATGCCAGAAAAATTAATCTTATGTTTTCAATACTTTTTATGTCCTAAGATTTCCAAAACATTCTGGAGCAGAGAACCCAGTACCGAACTGAACTCTGAACAGACTATTTGTACCCTTCAGTCCCTATGCTCACCTTCATCCATTGTCTCACCTCCTATTCTTGGTCACTGATAAGTTCTCATCTCCTTTCCCCATTTACGTTCTTCATTTATGTTCTTCCTCCAGTTTTTAACCAGTTTTCTGAACTTAATAAATATTGGCTTCCTCTTCAATATCTCCCTCTTCACAAATCACAAAATCCCTTTCACTCACTCTGCACATGTGGCCCAGTTTCACATATCCTTATTAAAAGGAAGGGGAGAAAGCTTTCTGGATAAATCCTGCTTTCCTTCCCTGCTACCATCCTCTCTCTTCCCCATCACTGCCACTCTTTTGAAAAAGCAGCCCGTATTCACTGCCTCTCTATCCTTTCCTTTCAATCACTCCTCAGGCGTGTCCTCTTGCTATCCAACCACAAGTTCTCTAACACTCTTAAATTACTCTATCAAAGGTCCCAACAATACCAAAACTGTCACAACTAATGACTTCTACTTCGTCCTTTTAGTATTTAACCGATAGGTAGCTTTTGATCACACTGACCGTTCATGCCATCCTTCTCAATTCTCTTTCCGCTTTTAACGTCGGTGACACCACATCCTCCTGCCTGTCCTCTGAACCTTCCAGACTACTCCATAACCAGTTCTGTCCCTTTTCTTTTTCCTCAGTTTGCCCCCTCAAAAGTTCAGATATTCCAGGGTACCAGTTTTGGCCCTTTTCTTTTTTTATAGTCACATCCTCATTATTATTTATCAATTATATCTTACTACCAGGGCTCCTAACCCTTTATCTGCAAACCCCACCTCTCTTCTGAGGCCATAATTCTTGTTTTGAAATGGAGGGATTCCTCAATATCTACCCTTAAGTGAACCAGAAGTGCCTCAAATTCATCATATCCAGACAAACTCATTATCTGTACCCTTAAATTTCTCATCTCCCCATATTGCCCAGTGAATAACATCACCATCTGCCCAGATTCCCAAGCAAGAAAATTCAGTCTCCCTTGACTCATGTGCCTTCTCTCTTTCTTCTGTGCAGGTGCTCTTCCAGTTCTACTGACTCCCTCTCAAAACTATCTCTGGAACCCTGTCCTCATCTTACTCCTGCAGCTATGAGGTTTAAAGTCACTTGCATAGCCTACTGCATGAGGCTGCTCTGCCTGCCCCAGCTCCAATCTCCCACCACTCTGTTTCCAGACCTGCTCTGCTCAAAGTCCCTTGCAGGGACTTTGGGTCCCTCTAGGGACCATCACTGCTATGGGTTTCAGGCTTAAGTCTCTGACACAGAAATCAAAGCTCATTATCTCCCACCATACACAGTCATACACAGTATACCCCACACTTTTGCCAGGTAGGAAGATTTGCCATTTCCCCAGCACTACCATTACCAGACATCGTATTGCTTATTCAGAATGTGATGGCTGGTTCTTTGGACGATGCCTGGCACGTAGACCAAAAAATAGGTGCAGGTGAAGGTATAAATGAACAAGTGAACAAATATACTTTCACACTGGTCCTTCTGCCTAAAATTCCACTTGGTAGAAGCCTGCTTTTCCCCCAAGAGGCAGAGCAAATGTTTACCCCCCAACCCCCGTACAGCCTTTCCAGAACCCTCCCAGTGCTTCCAAACCATAATCTCGTGCTTGTAGTAGCAATAGCATATTTATCAGATTGCATTTGGAGTTTACACGTTTTTCCAGATCCTTAAGATTGTTCTTTCAGAGCAAGGTCAGAGTGTAACTTAACTTTGTATTAAGTACAACACCAAGTCCTGTCGTTTTATCTCCTGGCTTCACCTCTAATCTATCCGCTCGTCTCCTTCTCCAGTTACCATTATCTTGTCCTGGAAAACTGCACCAGTCTTTTACCTGTGCCTCCCCATCCACCAGCATGCTCTCCCCTCACCCCCATCCATTCTCTACCCAGCAACCAGAGTGACATTTTCTAAATTCATACCTAACCATGTCACCTTCAACACCCGGTACACACGCACGCTCTCTCTCGCTCTTGCTCTCTCTCCATACCTTACTGCTGCTCTTAACACAAAAAAGAAACTAGACCTGCTCACATGTTGTCCTTTGCTCTACTGGCTCTTCTTCAGTTCATAAAAGGTACCATGTTATGCAGCCCACCATGGGCCTTGCTTGCCCCTTCTGACTAGAACTTCCTTTCCACTCTGCCCTCTTAATTTACTAAGTTCCTCCTCATTCTTCAGACCCTGACACCAGTATCACTTGCCCAGGAACGCTCCCCCTGACCTCCCCAACTAGGACAAAACCTCCTGCTAATATAATACACTCTCATATCACCACTAGACTCTAGGTGGTGACTATCATTTTAACACTCTTACGCTTACTTATGTATTACTTGAATTAACCTCTAACTCCCCTATTGGACTGTAAGTTCCATGAGCACAAGGACATGATTGCTTTTACTCATTATTGGATCCACGGTGTCTCACACAGAGTCAGGTACCCACAATAAATATCTGATAAATGCACAAATAAAAATGAACAAATATAAGTAGTTGGAAAGAGAAGATACCCAGATATAACAAGAAAATACTAAGTCTTAGGAATGATAATGATAACTGATGGAGGAGTTAACAGACATACAAACACTGGCTGAGACTCTGCTCTGATCTAGGCACTTACATGGCTATAGTTTAAAATCAAACCCAGGACAAAAATGTACAGGACCATATGTGCAAAATAAGTGATACAAACATTGTATTTGTTCGGATGCTTTCTGTTGTGTGAGGGCAAAAGAAATTAAACCTCAAACAGGCTGAAGAAAAGAAGGGAGTTTAATGGCTCATTTAACTTGATGGTCAGCAAGAAGGAATGGCTTTAGAAACAGCTCTATTCAGTTTCAAGGTCCTTAGGACTCGGCCTCTCCCCTTCTCTCTGGTCTCCCTTCACTATGTTCATTCCAGCCCTGAGCCCCACCCTTGGTGGCAAGAAAGCAGTAGCAGTCCTGCCCTCAAACATCATCTCAGGTTCTATTCTCTATTCTCAGGCGGAATGTGCTGCCCTTTTTCTTGCTCAATCCCATAAAAGTCTTAAGATTTAAGTCTGACTTGCTTAGATCACACAACCATCCCTGGACCAACCACTGCAGCTAAGAGAATGTAATGTTCAAATTGGCTGTGGCCTGGGTAATGGGCTCCACAGCTAGAGGTGAGAACACCTACCCCAACCACATGGATTTGGAATGGGGGAGGGAGATCCACAAACAAAGACTGAGGCCACTGCTGAAAAAAAAAAAAGTGGAGACTAGATGCTGGTAGTTGGGAGCAAACAATGAATGTCTAAAAAGAAAATTAGTCCTCTTCTCATCCAGAAGAGAGAGGGCTTTGTGACCTGGGTAGTTGGGGATTTGCTACGTTTGATTCTTCCCCCTTCCTCCTGTTAGAATAATTGGAAGAATCCAGTAACTCTGCCCCAATCCCTGCTAATCCACCTTTCATTAATCCAGCTTAACCCACCCGCCTCTGCTTCTATAAGAAGTCAAGAGGGAAAGGAGTCTTTTGGTAGAAGTGGAGCAGGAGATTCTCCAGTAGAAATGAAATGATCACTGTCACACCTTAGCTTTCCTCAGCATCACTCTCTCAAACCTCCTGACTCTTCACTGCTTTGGGACTGAGTAGGGGAAAAGGAAATCATTAAACTCTCTGCAGTGTGAAGTGGCTTTTCAAAGTGCACTGTAAACTGTTTATCTTATCTTTAATTATCTTGGAGTCATATATCAGCTCGGTATAAAGTGTGAAGACTACACTAAATAGGGTGGGGGGGAGGAGGTGACAATGTGGTGATTTATGGTAACCAGAAAAATTATGTATGGAAATGAGTGCAATTTAAAAACACATCTATGTGCTATTGTAACACTGGAGGGGGAAGAAAAGCCAGCGTATAATAAAGTATCTTTGAAAATAGGAGCATGATGAATATGTAAATGAGACCAATCAACATCAGCTGAGATGTGGTATATGCAGATGAGACGGCAATGAGCCAAAATGTGAAGCAGCTCCCAAACCATAAATATGAACCATATAAAATTCATCTGAAATATTCATGATAACATAAGGACAAAAAGTATAATCAAGTGATTTATTCGCATATGAAAATGAGAATACTCATCTGACACTCCAGCCTCCACCCCCAGATTACTGGGGGAAGAAAAGTTAATAGAGGGACTTGTGGAGGAAGAGATTTATTGAATGAAAACGGTTGCAAGCACACTAAAAAAGCTGAATATCCTCCAATTTTCAGTTCTTCGGGCTCACTCAGCACAGATAAAGGGAACGGAAATAGGTCAGGTAACTAAAATACTAATGGCACCGGTGCTAGAAAATTTGGGTTCCAATCGGCTTTGCCTCCCTAACATTTCCTTAGGTCTGTTCCTACTCTGACCGTCTGTGATTCTGAGAGTTAATGGGCAAAGAAGCCTTGAGTCCCACTTACTGAAATAAAGCAAGAAGGAAAGGCTGATGATTCTATAGGCTCCTAATAAAAAACTGAAGGCCAGTGTTGGAGTGGCTGGACCTCTGAATGGGAAGAGGGGATCTGAATCCCAGGGCAAAAAAAAAAAAAAAAGTGATAATGAGGTTCAGGTTGTAATTTAGAATCCTCTGGGGAACTTCTAAAAACTTATTTTAAAAAATAATGCACAAGCTTGACTGTCATTTCCGGGGATTTTTTCATTCTATCTGTCTAGGGTAGGGCCAAGGATTGATCATTTTTTAAAACTCCCTTGATGATGCTAATATACGTTCACAGGTGAAAGCTACTGAGTGGATGATATTTACGTCTGAATCCAATTTGTAGAAAGAGTATTCACCACAACATGTATAGTGTATCTACATGGTGTGGTTGAAGGAGAATAAACAGAGGGGAGGTGGTAGGAGATAGGTCATAGGAGAAGCTGGGGTAAGGTCGTGGAGAACCTTACAGGCCATGGGGAAAAGTTTGAGTGTCATAGTGAGTGTGATGGAAATTACATGGGTTATTTTGAGCAACTAACTATCTGACTTGGATTTGTTACAGTTCACTTGCACACACAGATTTTGATTTACTAATATTTTGTTAAGAATTTTTGTGTCTATATTTGTAGAGATGTCAGCCTGTATATTTCTTTTCTTATAATTGCTGTTTTGTTTTGTTATACTGGTGCTATAAAATGAGTTGGGAAATGTCCCCTCATCCTCTGTATCTTGAAAGAGTTGGTTACAATAAGGAAAGAATACTTTTTTTCCACAAACAGTGCTGAATCAACTCGGTATTCACGTGGGAAAAAATAATAAACCTCAACCCTTACCTCGTGTCATATACAAAATCTACCTCTAAACAGATCATAGTCTTAAATGTAAAAGCTAAAACTTTAAAACATCTAGAAGAAAATGTAGGAGAAAATCTTCACAATCTTGGGACAGGCAAAGATTTCTTAAATAGGACACAAAAAGCATAAGATCAGATTTTATTTTGATGAAGTGAAAATAAAATCTCTGCTCTTCAAAAGAACAGCTATCAGGAAAATGAAAAACCAAGCCACAGGCGGGGAGAAAAATATTTCCAAAACATGCTTCTGAAAAAGGACTTGTATTAAGAATATATAAAGAACTCTTAAAAGTGAAAAGTAAGTAGATAAACAATCCAATTGAAAATAGGCAAAAGATCTGAATGGATACTTCCCAAAGATACACAAATGGACAATAAGCACATGAAAAGATATCCAACATTAGTGGCCATTACAGAAATGAATTTTAAAACCTTAAAGGAATACCATTACATACCCATACCCACTAGAATAGCTAGAATTAAAGACTCACAATATAGGCATTGGTGAAACTGCGGAGTGACTGGAACTCTCACATGTATCTGGTGAGACTGCAAAATAGTACAACCCCTTTGGGAAAGAG
>NW_006776123.1:225322-247298 GCF_000442215.2 Lipotes vexillifer
GGAAAGAGTTTGACAGTTCCTTATAAAGTATTTATCCAAGAGAAATGAAAACATATGTCCACACAAAGACTTGTTCAGGAATGTTCATAACAGAGTTTATTCATAATAGCTCCAAACTAAAAACAATCCAAGTACTCATCACCAGGTCACTGGGTAAACAAATTATGTTCTATTCATACAACAGAGTATGAATAAGTAATAAAAGGGAGTAAACTACTAACACAACAAGATGGATGAGTCTCAAGCACTTCTACTAAGGCAAAGAAGCGAAACACAAAAGAATATACCATACACCAAATAATTCTATTTATATGAAACTTGAAGAAAGAATATCTAATCTATTGTGACAGGAAGCACATCAGTACTTGGGGCCAAGGGTGATGGTGGGGATTGTCTGGTAAGGGGTGCAAAGGAAATTTTAAGGTTGATGGAGATATTCTATATCTTGATTGTGATGGTTGTTACAAAATATATGAATTTGTAAAAAAAACTTCTCGAAGAGTTAAAATGAGTGAATAGTATTATCTGTTACATTACACTTCAATAAATAAAGCTGACTGTCTAAAATCAACAATTTTTCAGCACCTATTTGGGGCCAGGTGTTTTAAATACATTTCAGTTAATCTGCACTTTATAGACAGGGATACTGACATTCAGAAAAGGTAAGCAATCAACTAGCATCAGAGAGTTCTTTTGCAGGGAAGCTAGGATTTGAACCCAAGGTAATCTGGTTCTTTCGGCTACACAAGGCTTCCTTTTTGTTGGCGTCTACCACTTTCCAGAATCATTCTACTAAAGTAAAAAGCGACAAAGGGGGGGATTAAGGCTGTGAAAGCTTCCTCTGATGTCACTTAAAATTAGAAGAGAGGATTTCTGTGCCTGAACACTTGGAATTGCCTTAAACCAGAACCTAGAGTCTAGAGGAGACAGTCATAAAGGAGAGGAAACCTCTCCTGGAACAGTCACAGAGGAGAGGAAACCTCTTCTTGGAATATTTTTTTCACCTTCAAGTTTCAGTGTGCCAACTCATTTCTGGGTAAAGATCCTGCTGAGACTGGCTTTATTTAGTTCAAGGCTTTGCAAACCGGGCTGCCTGTTAAGTTGCAAATTAACTTAGCAGTTGGGAAATGTAAAAGTTGGGCCAACTAAGTTGTCATTATTGACCCAGGTCAAACATGAGTTAGTGTCTAGAAGGTGAAAGTCCTTATCCCATTTCCTGTTCTCCATAAATATTCTGAAAATAAGTATTTTTGTTGCATTTACTGCTTCAACCAAGAACACAAGAAGCCATTTTCTTGTCACCTTTTGGGTTGATGTGGTTTTAGTATTTCCATTAAGTCTCCTTATTTTCAACTGTTTCTAGGTGGGTCCTCAAAATAAACTCTACAATATCTAATAGCTGACCAGATCAGAAAAGAGAATAATTTATTAGCTTTGCATTTATATGCTTGGTTTTGTTTTGTTTCTTCGCTTGTTTGTTTTCACTTTGATTTCTTTCACATGTGTGCATGGTGGGGCAGAATCTGATAAAGGAAACAGAGTTCCTGAGATCTAGTAATTTTATGGATGCCTTCAACCTTATATTCATTACAACTGTCCACATCTCAGTCCCTTCTGTTTTATCCCTGAAGGTAGAGTAGGGTTTCCTTTGCTGGAAGAGATTCCAAAAAAGGGAATACTGAAAGAATACAGATGAGAGCCCCATTGACTTAATCAGCTCAGGCTGCTGTAATAAAATACTGGATTGGGTAGCTTAAACAACAGACATTTAAATCTCACAGTTCTAAGAGTCCAAGATTAGAAGTCCAAGTGGGAGAACCCACTCCCTGTCTTTTCTCTGTATCTCCACATGGTTAAGAGGTTTTCTCTGGTCTCTTTATCCCCTTATGTGGGCACCAATCCCATCATGAGAGCTCCACCTCCATGACCTTATCCAATTATTTCCCAAAGTCCCCATCTCCAAATTCCACCGCACTGGGAATTAGGGCCTAAACATATGAATTTGAGGTGCGGGGGGAGAGACACCAACACTCAGTCCATAGCCCCCACTGTGAACTAGCAAGCTTATAGTATGTACGTATAGTATGTATGTTGTAGATGCTCCCTTGCTTGGGAAAGCACAGATATACCTTCATTACCATCTTCCATCTCTAGGATCCTCCAGCCTCTTGGCTACTTGATGCTCTAAGGCATTCACGGTCCTGGTGACCTCTGCTCACTGCCTTTAATTCAGCAGCTAAAGCTTACAGGTGGCAAGACTTCACAGAGTTTACTCAAGCCAGGCTTTTTTGACTTGCCATCAAATACAATCTCCTTCCATTTCTTAATCAACAGCCAAGCAACGTCATCTTCTCTTTCTTTTAAGACTTCTGCTTGCCCTTCTGACCTTTCTTGACAAGGCAAAGCTGTGGGAAAGACCTTCAAATGTGTTATGTTTGTCAGGGCTCACGGATATACCAGAAAATGAACTGGCCTTTTTGTTCTCTCTGCCAGTAACTCATTGTTTGTGTCTACTCAGAGAAGATACAATTAAGGTAGCATAACACTCAAGTGAAAAATAGCCTCGTGGCTCTGCCCTACAGACTCTTGTTAGATTTTTTTTCTAATAGAGTAGTATTAAAATAAAAAGATACAATCTAAACACAAGCTCCGATCTCGATGCACAAACTATTTATTTTTATTTCCTCATTTAGCCCATGCCCATCACAACCACATCCATCTGGGCTGTTTATGGCTTAATAAGAGGCCCTAAGCAGTAAAAGACTCAAATAGGATACACACCCACCTGCCTGCCCACCACCCGTAACAAACAAACTACCTGAATCTTATACTTCAGAAACCTCTTCTGTGGTGCTCAGATCCACTCTGGCTAGAGCCTACACAGAAACTGAATGATCAGAGATAAGGTTTTACAGTTCAAACCATTCCAGCAGTTAAACAGGCAGAGAGAAAAAGCAGACGAGTGAGGGACAAATGCCAGAGGAGCCTAAATGAATAAAGCGGAAGTTAACCACCCCAGTGGGTCTGAGATTCTGAGAGAGTCTGGGCACAGAGATAGCAACTGTTGATGCCAAGTGTTTCACAAACATGTAATTTGTGCTTGGATGTGAGCATGCTCTGAAAAGTTAAAAGTGCATACAAATGCAAGGTATGAATTATAAAGACAGCACACGTGCTCTGCTTCCCATTCATGGTGTCTCAGCTCAACTACACACTGATTACAGATTTTGCCTTTCTCTCTTCTCATATTCCTCTCCGAAGCACCTAGCATGGGACTGGGCACACTGGAAAGATAATGGCAGGCAAAGTTTGTGAACTTGTCATCTCTGCCCCTGGGGTCCTTTCCCAACTTTTCAGAACCTCTTCCCCAAATCAGGCTCTCAGTATCTTTTTTATCTTGTTCTTCATTCTTCTTTCCCAGTAACGATAACAACATCTGAATAATGTAATGGCATTGAAATTCTAAGGAGCTCTGAATTAGATACTCCAAGACAATTTGCCTTTTTAAAAAGCCATGAAGTGGGTGATGCCACTTCCAAAGGACTGAATTGCTAATGGTGGGATTTTAGTCAATGCGGCACATGTGCTTAAGGAGATTCGCTTTAATACCTGAAGAATCATACCTAGACTGACTTACTTGTTTGCACTGCAAAGTCCATGTGTACATGAACAGAAATTTGAGGGAAAGATGAGCTTCCTGTAGTCACAGACATTAGTGCCTTCAAGATTCCATCTACTGAGAATGGGCCCCCTCACGGTCTGACACCAGGTGGAGAACTCAGGCTGGTGTCTGTTTTGTTTTTCCTTTACTGAATGCTAAAAATTTGGGGTTCCAGTCTTCATGTATTTGTTTAAAATGTGCCCCCTTATACGTCCCCTTATACTGTCTTCCCTGCTTCTCTTCATATGCACATATAACTTCTCAGTCCAATCAGATAAAACATTTAAGATGTGACTTTCCATTTAGTAAAGCAGACAGTTGCTTTGGGGGGAAAAGGGATGGTGGTTTACTGCAGCACCAAGTTCCATAACAATAACAACAACAAAAAATCCTGCATCGAGGGTAAGTTCTTCACTAACTTCAAGGAAATGAGGCCAAATCAGAAATCACTGGCTGGAGCTTTTTAAAGAGAAGAGATTTATAGGCTTCAGTCAAGTACTCAAGACAAGTGCAGCCTGATGGATGACACCAGCTAATCCATCAAGTGATTTATCAGGGTTCACAGAGTAAATGATTGTGACTTCCATCACTCCCTGAACACCTGTGAGGATGAGGCCTGTAGAGCTAATATGCTTCCTCAAGCCGGGGACACCTCCTCTGACTAGTGTATGTGCTGTTGTGTTTGGTCTATTCTATTTGTGAGCAACCTTGAGAGAGACCAGGCAAACTCAGAGAAGCATAATCCATCCATCAGCCAAAAGTTCCACAAATTCTTCTTGAGTCACAAAGTCACATTAATTAGACGAGGAATGATTTGACGAAGCTTGTGTGCCAGTCACCGCTAGATGTTCTGGGCAATAAAGATGAAGATACAAAGTCCTTGCTCTCCAGGAGTTCTCGAGGAGAACAGCAACAATCGGCTGTCATTTGTTGAGTGATCATTTTGCCAGAAATTGAGATAAGCCACTGTACATGCACTATCTTATTTAATTACCATAACCTCATCATCCCAATTTTACAGCAAGAAGACTGAAATCAAAGGGGTTATGTGACTTGCCCAATGTCACACATCTAATAAAGGGTAAGGGCTGGGATGGTGAAACCTGAAAACCAGGCTTTCTGACTCCTATATTCACAAAGTAATCTATTATTCTGTAATATCTATGAATGCAACAAAAGGAGTCCAGATAATAAATGATATAGGACGGTGATAATCTTGTTCTCTAACGGAGTGAAGCAGGAGTCACAGAGTCCTCGTCCATTTTATTCTTAGTAGTAGTTTGAATAGCTTTACATTGGCTTCCTATTTTACAACGTCAAAACTGCCTCATACACCTATTAGCTTATTTAATCTCACACACCAACCCTTCACTGGCAGCTGGGGCAAGAATTTGAGCCCACCTCACAGGTAAGGAAATGAAATTCAGAGAAGTTTGGTGACTGGTCTGAGATCAACACCTACGAAGTGATAGAGGTGGGAGTTCTCAGATGCCACACGCCGTGTGTTTTCTCCATATAATGCTTTGCTCTTTGCAATGCTGTCTCTCACTTATTAAAGAGAAATTACATCTTGAGAGTCTTACAGTCCTACAGTGTAGGATATCCTACAGCGTAGGATAGTAACAGAGTGTCCAAGTCAGAAGAAAAAAGAACTCTTATATTTCTGCCAAGTACATAAACTTTATATACAGGTGCTCAGCATTTCTCATACTTTCCACTCAGTGTTGACCACTTGGCAGTGGGGGGAAAAAAAAAAGGCGCCCTAGGAATGGATGGATGTCTGGCCCAAGAAGTGAAAATCCAAGTGCAAAACTGGCCTTTTTCATGCCAAAGAGGAAATGCTCTAATAGGGTGGGTCCATTATTAAAAACTGGCCCATGCTATTTCATCAAAACATCATTTTTTAATGGAAATTTCCTAAGTCCGCTATATTTATTGGCTTTTCTTCTTCCTGTTTTTGCCTACTCCCCTTTGTCTCTCCTTGGAATTAACATTCTAGTAACATGTAGATTCAACCAGAACTTCCTAGCCAAGATACAGAATTTCTTCTCTGTAAGAAAGGATTTTTCTTTTAGTTAAATGCAGTGAGCATTTTATGACTTTCTACTAAGTGTCTCCTACATCATGGCATCTCAAATCTTAATGTGTACAAATCATCTGGGGAATCTAACTCATATGGAGAGTCCGACTAAGGAGGTCTGGGTGGGACCCGAGATTCTGCAGTGCTAACCAGCTCCCAGGTGATACCAACACTGCTAGGCCAGCCCAGAAGGAGTTATAAGATCTAAAAAAATACTAGTCCTGTGTAAGGAGGTGTATGGTGGAGGATTCAAGAGAAATGGACCACAATCCCTGCTCTAGTGTAGTTGTTGATAAAATGCACATGAATCAATTACAGAAAAGCACAGAACAAATGCATAAACATGTGCTCCACTGCTATAACCAAATGACAGGTAATGGGAAAAAGTTTTCTTATTTTCTTTGTCATTGTCAGATCACACTTAATAGTAAAAACTGTCCTCATTTTTTTAGTATAATTAGTCACTCACGAAAGTATTGTCTCAGTTTCTGAATGTCCCTCTACCGGTACTCTGGAAACACTGCTGGACACTGAAAATTGCAATTCACTTACAACTATTTCAGGAGCAAACCCACTGTATGGCTCATCTGGGCAAATTGAGCCTCAGCACTCCTTCTTGTGGCAGAAGGATATGTATATCTCAGGCAAAAAGTAGGAGACTGAATACAGGCATTTATGTCCTTGCAGTCTGAAGTGGACACAGGTCAAAGGGAAAGTGTAGGGCAAGGTAGCACACGTTTCACTCAAGATCAAGTACAGCTAGACTTGTGAGTGATATGGGTTGGGGGAAGAGAGATGGAGGAAGGCAGTGGAAATGCTGGAAAGAAACAGAGACCTTCTTTATTCCTTACCCTTCCAGCCAAGGCCAAGAAACATTCCAGGCACAATCAACGAAGCTCACAGGACACCTGGAGCAGAATGAAAGTTATGTTGGTCTGCATGAGTTCCAAGGGAAGAATGCCACAGAGCTAATCACTGGACTGAGATTGCCATTTAATGCCCTTCCACCACAAGCTATTCATCCAGTTTATAGCAGCAACAAGAGTTCATTACCATGTTCCTGTTTTGCAGATTCTTGAACAAGGTTATGCCTCCAATTTTAAGTGTGGTGTATATAAGTAATAAGGGAAGGTGGGAGGGTGAGAGGGTTTCTGAAGGGAATGGTGATAAGCAGAATAGGTGATCCTCACCAACTGGAAATGTGAATCTCCCCCACCTGCTTATGACTTTGTGCAATCAGAAAGAACACTTCACAAACTCTCAGATTCATTCCTTCTTTCTTTCTTTCTTTCTTTTTTTTTTTTTTTTGCGGTACGCGGGCCTCTCACTGCTGCGGCCTCTCCCGTTGTGGAGCACAGGCTCCGGACGCGCAGGCCCAGCGGCCATGGCTCATGGACCCAGCCACTCCGTGGCATGTGGGATCTTCCTGGACCAGGGCACGAACCCACGTCCCCCGCATCGGCAGGCTGACTCTCAACCACTGTGCCACCAGGGAAGCCCTCAGATTCATTCTTATTAGATGTTCCTAAGCTCCTCTTACCAATCTACCTATCCATTCATCTTTCAGTCAGTCTTCCATATTAGAAGCTGAAAGAGAATATAGGATTTGGTTCTAGCTCCTAAGAAGTCTGTGATGTAGTTATAGAAATAAAAGGAATTCATGTGAAACAGAGGTCACAAACCAGAACAGAAGCAACCTCTAAATGTTGCTGTCCAGATCTTGGGCGCTGAAAGCAATTTGAAGAGATGGGAGTTAGATTCAGTGTGGTGCAGAGAAGCCAGAAGAGGTTTTGTGGAGATTTCCACAATCAAAGGAGAGAGGGCAGGGCTTCCCTCGTGGCGCAGTGCTTAAGAATCCACCTGCCAATGCAGGGGACACGGATTCGAGCCCTGGTCCGGGAAGACCCCACATGCTGCGGAGCAACTAAGCCCGTGTGTCACAACTATTGAGTCCGTGTGCCACAACTACTGAAGCCCGCACGCCTAGAGCCTGTGCTCCACAACAGGAGAAGCCACCACAATGAGAAGCCCGCACACCGCAACGAAGAGTAGCCCCTGCTCGCCGCAACTAGAGAAGAGCCCGCGTGCAGCAACAAAGACCCAACGCAGGCAAAAATAAAATTTTAAACAAAAAAAAAGAAAAGAAATAAGAAGAACGGCAAAGCTTATTAAAAAAAAAGAAAAAAAAAAGGAGAGAGGCCAAGTGTTCTGAGTGGCAGATATTCATGAAACAAATTCAAAGTCATAATGGGGATCGGAGGTCTCCCTAAAGAGGTCTGCAGGCTCCCACAGTCCTTGTCTTTTGATCACATTATGCACAAAGGGCTCCCACTGAGCTCAGAAAGTTCAAACAGGAGTAGAAGAAAAGAAGATTCATGCACTGGGATAACTGTATCTGAATTCACCAGGATACTGACTCTTTTAATGCCCCACCCGTGACTCTGTAGTCAAGATGCTAGGAGATTGTCCATCAATATCCAGATAGTGTAATGGTCGGTGTACAACAGACAGACTCAAATTACATCTAAAACTGTTTAGTCTCATTGATTTGGGGGAACTGTTGTTAAGAAGGCCAGCTCTCCATAGTCAGATGTCCCTCAGGCTGTCCCTAAAATTCCTCAGTGCTCCCTAAACTTGGGCAGCAAGGAAGTCAGAAAGGGAAATATTCTGCTCCTGACCAAACGCAAGCGTTTTCCTGATCTCCTCTGGAGAAAGCCAAGTGAATGCTCACCATTCCCAAGCCCAGTTGTCTCCATTGCAGAAATATGAGAAGGTCTTGGTGTGCTTTTAAAAATGCTCTAAGGGCTTCCCTGGTGGCGCAGTGGTTGAGAGTCCGCCTGCCGATGCAGGGGATACGGGTTCGTGCCCCGGTCTGGGAGGATCCCACATGCCGTGGAGCGGCTGGGCCCGTGAGCCATGGCCGTTGAGCCTGCTCGTCCGGAGCCTGTGCTCCACAATGGGAGAGGCCACAACAGTGAGAGGCCCACATACCGCAAAAAAAAAAAAAAAAAAAAAAAAAATGCTCTAAGAGCTGCTATATTCTGCTTTTTTTCCATAAACTGTTGTCAGTGTCAAGATGAAAAACAGGCTCTGTCTGATCAGTGAGTTCATGGGTGACATAATACTATAGCTGGTCCCTGCCTCTTGGCAATTCTCTATGTGAACAATGCAAATAGTAGGATATGACTGAACTAAATATGCCGCTTCCTCAGTCCTTCCTCATTAACTCTGTCTTTTTAGTCCAAACCTGCTCCTGTTCCTGCTTCTGCCCCAGGAGTCTAGGGATGACCAACCCTAGAAACGTATTTGGCTCTTTCGAACTTAAGATGCCACATTTAGAGCTATTAAGAAAAAAAAAAGAAATTGCTGTTCCAACATTCACTAATGTATGATTAAAAGCAAAACCACGCCTTTGAAGACTTCAAAAGATACAGCAACAAACATATGTGTGGGTTCTGTAGCCATCCTATATAGAGGAGAAAATGTGGATGCAATGAATTTTCCTGCTCTTTTTCAAGAGCAGCGATAAATTTTGACCACCAACTTTTGTCAGATTGCCACAGTCCGCTTGTGAGACTTATACCACACACTGCTCTGACAATCCTATTTTCAGGTTCAGTGTTTCTCTGTTCTTGTTCTATCATCCCTTCTTTGGCGTTCAGAACGTCTTCACTCCCCACGAACATCTAATCTCTCCTGATTCTCACTCCAAATAATTCTTAAACACAAGAGTAGATGATCACCTTTAAAGCCACGACTTAAATGCCCCAGACCTACGTCACTGGGTAAAATTGGGGAAGGTAGAGTTTCAAAAGCACCAGTTCTAGATTCGACAGTATAAAATATGATATGGAAGAATGTGCGCTTGCCTTGTCCATGTCTCTGGAAACATTTCCAAGATGAATTGCTATGTACGTGGTGGGAGGGTGGTGAAGGTACTTTAAGCCACTATCATCGCACCATTTCTCCCTCTTCACTTCTTAAAAGTGTTCCATGATGAGGGAGGAAAGAAGCTCCCTCCTAGGCTGAGTCTATTCCCTTCCGTTCAGGCAAGGATGTCAGGGGGTAGTCTCAAGGAAAAAAAATACAGTTCTTGGTCTAGAACTCCTCAGACAAGACTCCTTTTCAATTCTAGAATATTCCATTGCATTGTTTCCCAGAAACCCCTATCTTGGGTCTTCTTTAGAATAATCTAGTAATATTTAAAATATAAAATCCCCTAGGGCCACAAATCAAAGATAATATGAGGACTGAAATAATTCTTCATGCAGCTTGGAAATCTTATAAGAGATATGCACATTTCTGGAACGGAGACATGGTCTCGGTTCTGCCCATCCTAACTGCAAATTCCATTTTCTAGTATAACTCAGGATTTCTGCATGGCTGGAGGAGCTCCCTGACATGCCACCCTCAGAAGCTGGACTAAGCAAAAAGGCATGCTGTCTCTTTTCGGAAGCAGCAGAGGCGTGCTCACTGTAGCGTGTAAACATTTTTATACTGAGTGAATTCCATTTCTATCCATACTCATCACAAATGAGCACCACCAAAATGTTCAAACACATATTCACAATGTGCCTCTAGAATGCACTGTACGAAAAAAAACCAGAGCTAAGCTCGAGGCACAGATCCATTTCATTTAATTAGAGTTTCAGATGAGCCTAAAAAAGGTCTGAATCTCCTTAAGTGTTCTGTTTCTGTACGAGTATAGCTGTCTGGCATTGTCAGGTGGTTTGAAGTGAAAATGATTCCGAATTCAAAGCCTTTAAACCCTGAATGTTTGACTCGGGTAATATTATCACAGACAGACAATAAAAGAAACAATCTAGCCCACTCCTATTCCAAATTGTGTACCAGCGTCCACTTTCCCTTTAGAGTAATTCAGAGTGAGAAACCATTTCCTCTGTATCAATGCCAGAGCCCTGACTTAACGCCACGTTAGAAAATCCTGCATTACTCTCAGTACATGCCCTGAGTGTACCCCCTCCTTATTTTGATTCTCTCCTGTTTTATTTTCAAGTCCCTTTCATCATCTCTCCCCAGCCCAGCCATCCAACTTAGCTAACACTTACCTTGAAGGGCCCTCCCTGCCGGCCAGGTCAGGCTCCTCACGGCCCCATATCCATGCTATCTCTTTTCTTGCCTTCTCATCTCTACTCATGCTGTTCCCCTACCTTCAGGGTTACCACTCCTCTCACCACGTACAGAAACATTTAGCATGTATTCCTTCCTTCCACATATACTTACTGAGCACCTACTGTGTGCCAGACACTAGAGAGACAACACTGACCAAGGCAGAGATCCTTGCCCTTGCCCTGGAGTTTAGTTTCTTGGAGTGAGAGACAGGAAATGAACAATAAACTGTTTTTAAGGAGATCAAGTAACATATAGAGATGATAAGTTCTGAGTAGTGGCGGGTGGAGAAAAATTAGAGCAGGGTAAGGGGATCAGGAGTGTCTCTTCTAAGACTTACTCCCTAGTCTGTGGTACAGTAATTCACAAGATGCTCAAATTCCACATTGGTCTTACCACGCCATAATATGTCTGTGGCCATCACTGCAACACGTCTGTGAGCCTATTCCTAGGATAAACCTAACTGCAATTGAATAGGAAAAACAAAGTAGGCAATAACATTTTTTCTTTTCAGGTAGCTCCCCAAACCACAATGTGTATTATTTCACAAGGCACTGCATACTTCCGTACTGCCCACCTGCCTTTGTCAACCCATAGACTCTCCCAAGCTGTGGAACAAGGAATGCTGTCCCTGATGCAATGGTTTTGGTTTTCACAATTAAGAGAGGATTTTTTTGTGTGATTATAAAAGTAATATATGCTTGCTATAGAAAAAACAAACAATGCAGGAAGAATGATGATTCCACGTAATTCTACAATAACATACATACCCACTGCTAATACATTGGTGAGCAGCCTTTCACAATTTTTTCTCTGCTGACGCACATTTTTTTTAATTAAAATGAGATATTATGCATGCTCCTTTGTAACCTTTTTTCACGTAATTGTATGTTGACAACATGTTTTAGAGGAAACTGATGGATGATAAAGTGTTAAAAGACAGAGGTAAGAATCCCTAATTTAGGAAAATTAGAACTCATCTATGACTATGATAAGTGGAAGAGATCAGATACCAGCTTGGGAAAAAGCAGGAGCCTACAGGGAACATGTCAGCTCTAGTTTGAATGAAAAGGCTTGCAGAATGCAGGAGAAAAACACTGAAGAGTCACATACACGAGAAAAGTACTTTGTTAATCATTTTGGAAAGATGAGAGAGTAGATCATCTTGTGTGTGTGTGTGTGTGTGTGTGTGTGTGTGTGTGTGTGTGTGTTGCCCTGTGCCCACCTCCATGAAGGCTGAACCTGGAAAGCACTGTAGATAGAGATCTCTCTAAAAGGGATACGTTATCTTTATTGTCAATGGATAGTGAATATCATTAGACGGAAATCAATGTAAAAGATGGCAGCTCTCTAGAAAACAAGCCTGGCTACACAAGAAAAAAGGAGACCTTGGACTCCCTTGAAAACTGACCAGAAAACAAGGATGTAAAAGGGCCCCTAGCGGCACCTGCAGCCTGGTTTCTCAGAGATGAAGAATCAGTTGGCTGCAGCAACATGTGCAATTGTACTTGCTACAACACAGTACTGTGGAAAAACTGCCACTCTGAGCCTATGCATGTGTTAAAATTTGTTTCAGATTTACAATTAGGATATGCAGAGGGCTTCATGGAAATAGATTTGTGAGCTTTGGCATCCAGCACATACGCACATATATACACATATACACATCCAATAATAAAACCTTTCCTGTTAGTGCTTGAAATGTCACCATTACAATTTCTTTGGTCTCTATTTTTTCCTCTCTTCTATTCTAGGAGTTATGTTCTATTTTATAGTTATTTTATCATTTTAAAATATATGTATCAACCCCCCAAATTTATCAACATCACTTTACCTGAACACAGCATTTCCCCTTGCAATTTTCCATGTCATTTCTGTCCAGCACTTTAGTTCTAACTAGTTTTTAAATAGCCCCAAATTAGCCCCACTTAAATTGAATAATTGACCAATATTACTATCATTTTGCCAGGAATTTCGCTCTTAAACTCTACTTGTTTCTTCTGGGTTCAATTTCCTTCCTGTTGACGAAAATTGTTCTTCATGATATAATTGTTCTTTATAACTTTCTGCATTGTTCGTTTTTTCTACAGCAAGCATGTACTGTTTTAATCATAAAAAAGTCCTATCTTAATTGTGGAAAACAAAATCAAATTGCCCATGTATGAGTAGTAAGCTTTCTTCAGTCTTCGTGTATTTGAAAATGTCACCCCTGCCCCCTACTGAACTATTAATAATAATCTAGGTGAATTTATAAACCTGGGTCGACCAGAATTTACACTCAGAAAGTAACTCTATTATCTTCTGGTAAGTACTGTTGCTTATGTGAACTGTGCTGTCAGTCTAGTTTTTGGTAGTCTATCTTTCCTCTCTGATAGCTTTTTTTTAAAATAAATATTTATTTTTGCTGTGTTGGGTCTTCGTTTCTGTGCGATGGCTTTCTCTCGTTGCGGCGAGCGGGAGCCACTCTTCATCGCGCTGCGCGGGCCTCTCACTATCGCGGCCTCTCTTGTTGCGGAGCACAGGCTCCAGACGCGCAGGCTCAGTAGTTGTGGCTCACGGGCCCAGTTGCTCCGCGGCATGTGGGATCTTCCCGGTCCAGGGCTCGAACCCGTGTCCCCTGCACTGGCAGGCGGATTCTCAACCACTGCGCCACCAGGGAAGCCCTCTGATAGCATTTAAGATCTCCTTTCCTTTTGCTTATACTTTCACTATTGAGCGTAGATTTGTTTTTATTTTTTATGCTTGTGACTTAGTGGTTTCCTCAAACTAAGGCAGTCTTTCCTCAACTCTGGAAAAGCTTTTATTATTATCTCTACCCTCTTTTTTATTCTTTCTTCTCTTCTTCCGGATCTTCTACTAGATCTATACTGGAAATTCTTACATTATGTATGATTTGCCTTATCTACTTTCCAATCCATTCATTTTGTTTTTTATTATATCTAGTCCATTATTAAATCCAATTAAGTTTTTAATTACCTGACTGTATGTTCTTACATCAATAGTTTTCCTTAATTCTTTTCTCAAGTCTGTCCTTTTTCACACTATCCTGTTTTATCTTGTGATTTCTGTATCTTCCTTTACCTGAGAATTTTAAAATATTTAATTGTAAATCTCTTTCGATCTTATTTTAATCCACAATCAAGGAGGTATAGTTATTCTCTCTCACGTGGTATTTCCTTGTATGATTTGTAACATTTACTCTCAGCCCATGCATCTTAGGAGTGACGAGGTGTGGTCACTGGGAGTCCCGTGCTCTAGTATGGAAACATCTTGACAGTTTCGCATTTGCTGCTATTGAGCATTCTCATTTTCTCCAGTTTGGGATGACTTTTCTAGTAATTTTTTTGGCTTGAAGTCACTGTAAATTCTCATCCAATGTAATCATGTGACAATGACCTGCTATTATAAATACTTGCAGGTGACTATTTCCACCCCAGCTGCTTCTGTGAGGTCTTCCCTAGTCACTTAATGGAATTCTAGAGTCCTCCATTTCACTAATGTGCAGCCTTTCCTGATTCTTGACTTTATGCAGGTAGGTCAGTTCTAGCTCCTCTCAGACAAAGACATATCTGCAATTTGGGCTCATCTTCCCAAGTGGGCTGCGAAGCTCCAAGACCCAGCCATTAACCTAATTATACTTTTTTCTTTGCCCTTTGGCTTCAATGTACACTTAACCATCCTGACCAGGTTAAGGACAGTGTTACTTACATAGTTTCTTAATTGGCTGTTTGACCTTTTTGTCCAGTATTTCTATGTGCCTGGAGGTAGAGAGACCCTCATCCCAGACTTCCATATTAGCCCAAACTCCCAACACCACTGTTTCATGCTTTATGGTAGTAAATCACCTTCCCCTGGCTCTCCTTTGAAAATAGGAAGATGTCAGAAGGAGGTAACCAACATCTTAGTGGAAGATACAGTTTAGATTACCTTCTACCTTGACAAACTGGGGCTGCCTGATGGTACCGAGCATCTCGAGGAAGAAGGAATGATAGAAAGAGGGAAGAAATTGTAGAAACAAGGTGCTGAGGACACCAAAGGCAGCTTTTCTCATACACACACACACACACACACACACACACACACACACACACACACTCTTGTGAAGTCAAAGCTCCCATATAAATAATATCTAAACATCAAAGGATGTATTCAGCAACAGAAACTGAACAAGCTAAATCTTGTCATTCACATGGGAGAATAGCTGAGAATCCAAAACAAAGAACAAAAAAATATCTTAAAACTATGGGATGAGAAGGTGCGGTTGGGATAATAGATCTGAGAACGATAACTGAGCGAGTCCAATCACAAACCGGGCAATCATATTACCATAGCAACTCCAAAGCTAGGTAACATTATGCCTGCATTAGTTATACACTTTGCCTTTCGAAAATATATTTAACTATTCAAAGCACTTTCCTACCTACTGTTCGTTTATCCATTTAGCACATGTTGCTAAGCTGATCCTCACACCATCCTAGAAAAGGGATGAAATAGGTATTATCATCCTCACATAAATCACAGGAAGAGGCATACCCCATTTAAGTTATTAGCCCATGGGCCAACAGCTAGTTAATAGGAAAAGTAGGTAGAGAGCAGTTCTTCTGACTCCTAACCCTTACCCTGTCTAGCACAGGGCATTAAACCGGCTTTACCAGTTTATAGATGGGCACCACCTGTAAAGAGAGAGAAGAGAAGTTGATCCAGAGGTTAGACGGAAGAGTATGTGGCAAATGGTTGCTCCCCTTCTAATCCTGACTCTCAGGTCGCTACCACCCTTCTCCAGTACCAGCTTTCCCTTCCCACTAGCTCCAAGTGGTGATAGGTATGAGGCATTTGTGTTTTGGGACAAGCAGCAGTGAGAATCATGTTTAGACTCCCAGAATCGTAATAGAATCTGAAGTCCCAATGTTCAAGCAGGCTTTTGAGAAGCTGAGGTATCAAAGTAAAATAATGTGGAACTGATGGCTGGCAGCAAGAATACTTAGGGGGAGACTCTGTGCAAGCCTCTTTGAATAAATCTTTGGGGGACATTCACAGCTTCAACATGGTACAATGTTTAAGTGAAGGGTGGATAGTAAATATACAAACAGACAATGAACATAAAGGATGACTGAAGATGATGAAACAGAGATCAAAGATAACAAATTCCGTCTTGGTGGGAATAAATTTTAGATCCCCAAAGAGAAAGTAAATAATTTTCTTGAGCAGCAAGATGTCAAGCACTGTTTCCCTCATGACAATAATTAACCCTGTTGATTGTTCCATGTAATGTAAATAATCATGGCTAAAGATGTTGGTTCATGTCCACAGCAGATAATCTAAAACAGGCGGTAACCTTTCTTTTTGTTAGAATCTAGTATATAGAGTATCTATATCTACCTGCCCACAAATTGATTATGGATGATGGAGAGAGAGAATGAGAGGGAGAGAAGTGGTGTTCACCTTTTCAAATGAAAGCTACACGTTTGAAATTGCTGGTGATAGTCACCTCGAGCAGATGGCATCAAGTTATACATCTTGTGATCTAAGATGTATTTAAAATGCACTATTGTCTCAAATCTCTGTCCTACTGGCCAGCTGGTGTGCTTGGAACTCTCACCTTACTCATGGTTCGAAGACTGCAGTCCTTCATAAAAATGCAAAACTGATGCCTGGAAATATAAAGTACCAGCACCCACGCAAGTCTTGAGCAGCTAGGAAACAGTCACCCTCTTGTGGTCTTCGATTCATAAGAGAGTTGGAAACAAATGATCTCTTGGGTCTCTCCTCTTACCAGGATTTATTCTGTAGTTCTAAAGTTCCATGATACGATAAACTCACAGGCAGGTAAGTTTTGATAGAAGACTAGGAATCAGGGTGGATTCATAGCCTTAAATGCCACTTGGCACAGGAGGGGTGAAGGCATGGTTAAAACCAATATAGGCGTCACCCTGACCTCCTCTGAGACCCAAAACGCTTTCCTGGTGGAAGGCAGGGAAGAGGATACTGCCAAAGAGTTACACCCCACATCTCTGCTCCTTAGATGGGCATGATGTTAATGCATATCAAGTGTCCATTGCCCTTGTTCCCTTCTGTTCCTAGTAAAGACACTTTGAAAATGAAAGGCAGCGTGAAACCAAATAAAGCACTGGAGAAAACTAAGCCTACAGGGGAAAGTTGCACACAAGGACCTCCTCGGGACCTCGTTAGGATTTCTGCTCTCTCCCCTCTCCTGCAATTCTCGGTGATGTGTCCTTCCAGCAGCAAATCAGAATACAGTTTATCTGTAACACAGTCATCCCATGTTCTAAAAAGAGCAACACTTTAAAGTATAAAGCCTATAAAAACCAGCACTGGTGCTTAAAGACACAAACATGTCAAATGTGACAGCGGGTAGCCGCCTGGGTCGGTAGAGAAAGCGGCACCACCTGCAGCATTACGTGAGAGGCACTGGCAGGGGTCACCTCCACAAAATACAATTTTTGAATAAAACACCTTCTCTGACTCATCCTTTATGCCTAAACTCTACCTCCCAACAGCATTTTATATGTTAAATGTCATCCTCTCTCCAACCCCTCTATCTATTTCTCTGGAGGAGAGAAATGTTGGGTCTACAGTAACAGTTCTTGGGGTGAATTTATCGAGTTGGTTCTGAGTTACGAGTTTTATCTCAAAAACTGGTGTCTGGAGGAAAAGCATAATGGAAATGAGGGAAAGGAGTACAGAATGGGGCAGGGAGTGGGGGTCTGCCCAAAGAAAGATACCAGTCATAACAGCACTGAGAGTAATCATTGTAATCGTTCCAAAAATGGGTTCATGTGTTTAATGCTTTACAGTTTGCCAGGTGCTTTCACAGGCATCACTTAATTTTGATTTGGATTATATGAAGTAGATACAAGAGTTGTTTATTCACTTTACACATGAGATTTGGAGAGTAAAGGGTCTCGTCCCAGGTCACACTACTGATAAGCAAGTGGAAAACTAAAACTAGACGCCAGCTGTGGATCCTGCCCCCACTACCTTGCTTTGCTTCAAGTACCACAGAGACTCTCTGCTAGAGGAGAGAGATTTGGGAGTGTCAACCACAGGATTAACGGGTTGGCTTTCCTTGACAACTCAGGGTTTCTTAGGGGTCAGGCGAAAACTGATAACCCAAGGCTTGACCTCACACCGCCTCCCAAGGGCTCCAGCTTTCACCCTTCCCATGTTAGAACTGGCTTCCTTCCACTCAGTCCTCGGGCAGAGAATAGCTCGGGAAGGGGAGAGGGACACAGGGAGTATCAGGCAGGAAGTTACTCACTCTAGGCTCTCCTGCTGGATAGCAAACACGCGAGCCCTCCAGAAGTTGGGTCTTCTCTCCACACAAACGCTCCCAGGGTGTGTGCGTTTGCATTTGCTTTCTATGCTGTTGCCTTGTGCCCGAGAAGTGTCTACAATTCAGCCACTAGAACAATCACCTCATTTCATCTTTTCCTTAAGCGAGTGAGGACGTCATGTTAAACCAGCCTGCTATGAAATCTTGGTAGAGCACAGATGTGATGTTCAGGAGTTCCAGAAAGGAGCCAGAAATACTTCCGCTATCTGCTCCTCTGGGCCTAGCAGACATAATGACTGTTCCGCTTAAGCTTTGCTCCCTATTAAAATGCAATGCTGTCCCCTGCAATCAAATTGTGATCAGTTACCAGATGCTGACGCTTTGGTATGGATGAGGTTTTCTTCTTTAAAGTAGAGATCAGTACAGGAAGAGGGGGAGAGGAAGCCACAGAAAGGGGCTTAAATGATGCGGGGTTCGAGGCCAGCGACACTTCCCATGATGCCTGGAGCTACCCCAGTTCCACAGCCCCACTCCAGGCAAACTTAGCTGTGGACCATCCCATTTCCTCACAAACACCCTCGTTCCCTCTCTGGGCTGAAAACAGCTGCCCTGGTTTGCCTCTTCATTAACTCCCCCTTCAGCTACTATTTATCCTCACATTCAAGTCGGTGATTTTCAGTCTTTAGTTTTGTAAAGTGTTTGGGGACCAGAAAAAAGGAAAACCAAAACAACTAAACATCCCTCAGCCTCCCCCAGTTCTTGCTGGCCGGTTGGAAACTGTTGTTACTATGAGACATCTCCTTAGGTTATACAAGCAGCAAGCAATAAGGAGCTCATACTCAACCCTGGGGAGAGATTTTTCCAATCATTTTCTCATTTCCTCGTCCCTGCACTTCCTCAGCTCTCTCTAAACACTGTGTGGCTTAACTCTGTCACTGACCTTGTCTAATCATATTGATTGTCAGCAATTGCAGTCTAACTGGAAAGCAAGTTGCTATGGTAATTCCTGTGTCTTAGGTCTTAGATTTAAAGACACAATGATCCTAAATGGAAGGAAGTTGCTTGTGGTTGGTGACAGAGGAAAACGTAATTAGATATACAAATTGTGAAATGAATATACTCAAATGGATTCTGAAATCTAAATCCGGATTTGATGTAATAAATTGGTACCAGAATTTCTACCAAAGGCACATTTGGTCAGAAGGTTTTTCTTTTCCTCCAAATATTTACGCTCTTTAGAAAAAAAGAAAGAAAGAAAATGTATCATGGACAAGCAAGAAGGAGGTGGCTATTCATAGCTTAAAATTAGGTATGAGATCTGGGATGCTGCATTGTGTGCTTGAAAGAACATCAGCATGGGAGTTGGCAGACCCAGGTTTTACTTCTCTTTAACTTGCTGTGTGGCCTGGGGTAAATCACCTAACCTTTCTGTGCTTAATCATTCTTCACTGATAAACAAGATAACAGCTTTTGCTTCTCTCATTAATTTAGTCAATCAACAATCACTTGTTGAACAGGAAGCCTTGAAAATCAGTCACCATGGAGAAGACAACAGTGCAATTTCCTGTTGCATTAAAAGTTCCTTGAAGGCAGGAATTGTATTCTTTTGAATATGTCTGAAGAAGAGGTCTGCAAAGGAATTTAAGATTTGGTGCCCAATATACTAAAGCACTGTATAATACCTGTTCCCTCCAACTCAATACATTTGAAAGCCTGCTGAGTATGATGCCTGGGCCTAGCGCTATTGAAAGTTTGACAGGGGCCACAGCTCCAGACCTCAGGGGCCTGCAGCCATAAGCACAGCTAACGTGACTGTTAGTCCCACTATGACAAAGACACAAGGAGTGCAGGAGGGAAGCTCAGAGGAAGGCAACTGTCTTAATTCTGCAGCATTAGGGAAGGTGTCCTTGGAGAAAACTTTAAAGATTGCGCCTTAAAATTGGAATGGGTTTCCTTCCTGCTCAACTACTCAAATGTGAGGGTAAAAATACATGTTGAATCAATACAAAGCAAAGGACTTCAAAGGCTGCAAATGTCATCTGTCCATTCAGCACACATTTCTGGTGTACCTGCTAGAGGCACAGGTGACAAGCTATGAAGACAACAAAGTCCTTGCCCCTAAGGGATCTACAGTCACTAGACTAGACTTGAGAGAAAAATAACAACAATGATAATAAATATCATTTCTTTTAACACTTATTAAGCTTTAAATACTTAATATGTAATTATTTAATATTTAATCCTCACAAAGTTTTGCAAGATAAATACCACTGTCCTCATTTCCTCATATGAGGAAACTGAGGCTCAGAGAGGTTAAGTAACTTTGCCAGCTTCACACAGCTTGAACGGGTCTACAAGTACTTGTATGGGTCTACAGTGCTAGCTCTGTTGTCTGGCTCATAATATAGATATCCCCTCTCCTGGAACTCGGTTAGCCTTGACATTCAGCTCCAGCAAGGAGACCCATATAACGGAATTTGAGTGGATGAATGAAAATGCACTCTTATCGTCATAGGTAAAGAACATCTCAGCCGAGACCAGCACAATTATTAACTACCCAAGTAATTACAGCTTCTTGTGCCTTGGTTATTTTATCTGTTTGAGAAAAGGGGAGAGGAGGCATGTGCAGGAAAGTAAATTCAGAAGATAACCACTGAAGTCCTTTCCTTCCTTTTCTTATACCCTGAAATTCTCATTTCAGTGGCATTACAAAAATAAGATTAAAAAACTTTTCCTAAAAGATGTCTTCCTAAAAGGATCTCCATTACTTGAAATTACCTTGGGACCAGACAAATGCATATTTCACAGTTAAATTACACACACGTATAGGAGAAGGAAGCGCCCCTCAGAAGCTGCTGGAGTGAGGAAGGAGATCTGGGTTGTCTTCTGCCCCACACAGCCAACGCCCTAGACCTTGACGGGAACAATTCCATCATTATTTGTTTTGCTACTCTCTAAGCTTTTGTTTAAACAAAGGTTTCCAAGGCATGGAAGAGGCCTGGACATATACTGAACTAGGCTGATGATTCCCAGCATCTTGGGTGGCCTTAACCAACTGAACCGAAGATTCAGCTTGGAAAAGAATCCACTTTCCTCCTCACTTTCTAGAATGACCACGTATTTCTCCAGGCACGGCAAAGTTTCATAAAATAGGAAGCCCTTTTTAAAAACTTCCTTTCTTTTTCCTGACCATACAGGTCTCTTTGCTGTAAAAACAGGGACACTTTCAGGACCATCGTGAGGCAAAGGAGGCCCTGGAGTAGGGCCTTCAACTACCATTTGGGATGGGAGAGGGAAACCTACCGCTCAGAAACGGATATAAAATCCATTAAATATGGGGTTGATGAAATTAGGCCCCTGGATTTCTAAATTCAAAGAAATTCAGAAAAGGTAGCAAAGGGCAGGGTGGATAACAGCTTTGCATGCAGGGTGCTTATGAGGGCACTAGACTCAAGCAGTTCCAAAGAGGAAAACAAGACAATCAAAGCGACTCAAATTCAGAAGCAGCTAAATGTGAGTTCCTTGTAGTTCCTTCACTGCAGCCCATAAAGGAGATGCTCTTGTGCCGAGAATAAGAATTAATGAGGTGGAAAATGGAGGGGCATAAAAGCGAGAGTAATTATGAATTGCAGAGTGAAAACAGAGGCTGGAAGGAGGATGAAAGCCCGCTGGGGAAGGGCGAATTACATTACAAGTGTGGCAAGGGTAGCAGAAACGCACGACAGAGCCCAGAGAAAATAATTAAGGAAGCTTTTGAGGGGCTGCTGGGCGACACAAGCGGACAGAAAAGCCTACAACAACTGCCTCCCTC
>NW_006776123.1:247308-253718 GCF_000442215.2 Lipotes vexillifer
CACACACACAGATTTGAGTTTCTTTGGTAAAGAGGCTCGGGATGTATGACAAGGAAGAAATCAATAGTGGCTTACAGGAAGATCAATGAAGCCCTCTTTAAGCTGACAATAAAACAAACACTGTCTTCAGGATTCTGATGGCTCAGGCGAGGGCACTTTCTCGCCTTGTGCAGGGCTCAGGAAGGATGGCCCTTGGAGGCTACCGTCCTGTTGCTCCCTCCTGGGTCCACCCGCAGACCTGCTCCTAAGGGAACAGGTGCAGTTCCTTAATCAGGAGGCTTCACGGCTCCCTTGCCTTCAGCCCGGCTTTTTAGAAATGGAAGCTGGCTGTCATGGAGGACTGCCAACCATGTGGTTGGCTGCCTTTTAATAACAGAATCATAGATATAATTAAAATCACTGAATTTTAGGGCTAGAAGGGACCCACGAGGTCATCTGGATCAACGGTGTTGTTTTATAGTTGAGGAACAAAGGCCCAGAGAAGGTAACTGATTTGACTCAAGGAAAGTGGTTAATTAGTGGCAGAGTCAGGACTAGAACTGAGGTCTCCTGACTCCACTGGAGTAATAAAAATAACAGTAAGCAGCACGACCTTTGCATAACACTATGTGCTTTTTTCTTCCGGCGTGACATGCATTATTCATGTGATCTTCAATAGCCCTGCCAACTACAAAGGATCGAGTGTAAAATGTACTGAGGGACAGAGGGCCTTAGCAACATCTTACAGAGGAAAATGGATCTCAGAGAGCTCCGGTGATTTGCCAAAGTGATGAAGGACTTGCTTTTGCCCACTGGGGAGACCTCACCTCATGCAGCTCTGCACTGCTGGAGATTACAGAGCTGAGGGTTCAAATTTCTTAACCTGAACACCCTCCCAGGGTCTGTGTGCTAATGGATTTAGTAGTCCCCATTGTTAAAAAGTTGGTCTTTCTGGCATTTTTTTTTTTTCATGAAATAATTGAAAAAGAGAGAAAAAAGCCAAGGGCCCATAATTCAATAAGGAGCAGCCAGCTGGTGTGTTCCCCGCAAGAGGCCAAGCAATTCAGTCACAGGGAGTAAATACTGTGTCACCAAGGAACAGAGGGCTCTAGCTAAACGAGGTCACATATAGACAGTTTTGAGGAGGGATTTTTTTGGTTGTTGTTTGTTTCCCCCCAGTTTGGCCAAGCGACACTTCTAAGTGACTCCTAATTAGCCAGCCAACAAAAATGTCCTCAACACCTACTGCATATACCCATTTTTCAGCAGATGGTAGATGCAAAACTCATACCTGCCCTGATGGGAGGAGCATTTGTTGAGCAAATACAGACAGGATGCTGGATGCTAGACTCCTACCTTAGGTATCAGAGTGGTTAGATGGCAACCACAAACTCCATAATGTCAGGGACCTTCAGAACAAGTTTCTTTCTTTCTCACCTCGTAGTCGGGTGGTACTCCTCAGCACTTGATTTAGGACCCCAAGCCACCAGCAGCTTCTCCGTTTTCAATCCTGGCCCCCAAGGCTGTCCTGGCACCTTCAGCCAGGTTGGACGGGAGACAGAGCACAGAGGAGCACACGAGAGGGGTTGCGGGCAAGCCTGGCACAGCACACGTCACTTCTGCTCCCATTCCTTGGCAGAAGCCTTCTCCCCTCAAGGCTATACCTAACAGCAAGATTGCCAGGAAACATAGTCGAGCTGTGCCCCCAGAAATAAGAGGGGAAAATAGACTGTGGTGGGCAGCTAGAAACCTCTTCCGTGCCATATGTTATATCCATAATTCTCATAAAACCCTAAAAGGTAGCTATAATTACCCCCATTGAAATAAAACTCATGGAGGTTACCTGACCTGTCTAAGGTCACACAACTAGGCAATGATAAAGCTAGAATTTGAATCCAGGCCTATCTGGCTTCCAGGTTCATGCTGCCACTAACACGTGCATATGAACTAAGACATACAAGTCAGCAGGGCCCTGATAAGACAAGGCCATTAGTGAGATTACCCATGTAGAACATTTAGCACTATGCCCACCTCACAGTAACTGTCTAATAAAGGTAATTATCACCATCATCTTTATTCCTGCAGCCTTGAGTTACACAGCTCAAACTTGCCGGGGTCCCAAACCTACAGACAATTTACCCATCCCTGTGGGTCAGAGACGCCTCCAGCCTTCCCACCTCCCCTTCTTTGTCCTCTGCTAAAGCTGGCAGCCCGCACTGATGCCAAGTGACCCAATCAACGTCCCCTCACTTATTACCTGCCCAACCCCTTATCTCCCATCACTTAGAATTTAATGAATTCCTGTTTAAATAATTTCTGACAGGAATACAGAGTAATAAAGAAATTATCTACCTTTTCTAACTTCTAATATCATTCTACCTCCAGAAAACCTCTTTCCTCCTGCTCTTTCTTCCTCCTTCCCTTTTTAGCATCCTCTTTTAATTCCATTTACCTTCCTTACTCAGGGCTCCCAAGCATAAATATTCGTTACACTCCTGTATCCAGGCAGAGTAAACTCCAGGCATTCTCTTTTTTTTTTTTTTTTAAATCTTTGGCTGCATTGGGTCTTCGTTGCTGCGCGCAGGCTTTTCTCTAGTTGCAGCAAGCGGGGGCTACTCTCTGTTGTGGTGTGCGGGCTTCTCATAGCAGTGGCTTCTCTTGTTGCGGAGCATGGGCTCTAGGCGCACAGGCTTCAGTAGTTGTGGCATGCGGGCTCAGTAGTTATGGCCTGCAGGCTCTAGAGTGCAGGCTCAGTAGTTGTGGCGCACGGGCTTAGTTGCTCCCCGGTGTGGGATCTTCCCGGACCAGGGCTTGAACATGTGTCTCCTGCATCGGCAGGCGGATTCTTCACCACTGCGCCACCAGGGAAGCCCCAGGTCCTCACTTTCTACTCCACTCTTTTCCCCACTAGCCATTCCACTTTCTTGTTAAAAAAAAAAAGAAAAAAAAAAGAAAAAAAAAAATATATATATATACATCCTTGAATCTACTCCAAATTTTTGAGTAAATCATTGGCCACTGGGACATTTAATTTGTTTGAAAAAAAAGACGATTCAGGACCCACATCAGACCCAAATCCTGAGTCATCACATGACTGTTAAGTACCGCTGGTCCAGCGGAAATTGCAAAGAGCCATAATTACGATAATGATAGTGGGAAATGAAGGGATATCTGCAAGAAATACTAAAAAAAAAAAAAAAAAAAAAAAAAAAAAAAAAGTAATTGAGAAGATTTAGAATCTGTTAAATGTCGAAAAGGAGTCAGAGATGACCCCAAGATTTAAAGCTTGGGTTGGTCCAATGAACCAACAGGAATGACAATGCAGCTGGTGTCTGGGGCTGTGCCTGGGTGGTGGGATGTAGTGGAGAATTGGGAGAGGAAAATAATAAGCCTGCTCCAGACTAGCTGTCCATCAAGGGTATGCAGAACATGGCTTTGGCCATTGCAGACATGGGTCTCCAGTCTAAGAGGGAAACTTGTTCTGATGACATGTGAGGCATCAACAGAGAGGTTCTAACAGGGAAATCTAAAGGGATACTAAGAGCTTGAGAAATGCTGACATTTAGCGAGGGTGTGAGAGGGAAAATAAAACGTGTTGAACGCCCACTGTTTGCCCTGCTCTGTGCTGGACATTCCTCACATACTTTCTTCCACTTCTAGTGACTTTGCATATGCCCAACTTCCCATGCATGTTTCTTCTACCCAACTAAAGTGCAGACTCTGGGAAGGCAGGGGCACTGCTTTTTATTGTCTTATGTGTTTTGCCCTTGCATAGAGAATGCCCCAAAAAAGCACTTACCCTATGAGTCACTGCTTGGGACTTTGATTTATCTGTAGAAGGTGAATTAGCATGTTGACATATTTTGCCTCGTCAGAACTCAAGTACCGTGCAGCATGGAGGAAGGGGGCAGTATTTAGTTGTTTTATAGGCGTATTGCTGAGCCAAAATTTTATACTCTATTGGAAATTAAAACAATAACAACAAGATCTTCTGAAGTGGAAATAGTTTTCCGGGTCACTGGAAATATGGCCTATCTGATTTCTGCCATCTTTCTGAGGCCCCATGAATGGTGAGTTCATATCCTAGGTCGACTTCGCTCACTGGCTCTGTGGCACTGGGGAAATTACTCAACCTCTGTATGCCTCATTTTCCTCCTCTGTAAAGGGGTCAAGGATGGTACTGCCCTCAAAGGGTTGTTGTGAGGATTAAGCAATTTAACAAATGTAAAGTGCAGAAAAATTGCTTGGCACATAAGAAGTGCATAATAAACGTTAGCTATTAGGTCTGTGAGTTTTAGTTCCTTTCCTCATCTGCTGAGCAAAGCAAGATGTATACAAAATATAGCAAGATGTATACAAAGCAAGATGTATACAAAATATGTATATTTTGTATACAAAATATAGATTATTACTTAACATTTTAAGTGAAGACAAAACTAAAAGTGGACACAAGTCTGTTGCTGATGAATTTAAAAGTAAAGGAGTTGACTTCGAGTCACTGAGGGTCCTTTAATTTCTGTCTCATTTGGGGACATCTTTAGAGCATCTTTAGCAAAGACGCACTTTGCCCAGGGAGAAGGAAGCAGATGGGACATGTCAGGAAAGGAAGGCACCTACCTGCTGCCACCTGGGGAAGTGAGAGGAGCCTACTGGCAATGTCCTTACCCCACCCTGACAACATGTTCCACTCTGTATTGACCCTCTCCCAAAGGGACCAGCTTCCTTTTTAGATTAGGACTTCAGTGGTGGAGACATCCTTGTTGGGGCACCTACGTGCTCTGCCTAATCTCCTTTGTTGGCCAACAGACCAGATGGCAGGTCTCACTGTGGTTAAGACTCAGGATGGTGCCTGGGATAATGCCATAGCCTGGCTTAAGAATTTAAATGTGTAGGCAGGGTTAAGAGAAGCATTCCTAGAACACTTGCTCACACCATTTTCCCCAGTTCAGTGATCAGCAAGCCCAGTATTTCCCAGATGCAGAGGACTTCAGTCCTAAACTCCACAGAGAGACGGAGGCAGGCACAGCGATATTTGAGTTTACCACATGAGAAGCGCTGTGCTTTCACACATACCATCTTATTTAATACCTTTGACTTCCCTGTGATATAGCAATTATTCCCATTTTACAGACAAGGAAACTGAAGCTCAGAGAGACTCTGCTGTAACTTGCCACAGTTGTACAGCTAGTAAGAAATGGAGGCAGGATCCAAACTCAGGTCTCTATTGTAAAGTCTCCAGATCTGATCTTAAGGGAATTCTAAATAAGGGTGGAAGTATGTATTTGGAGAGATTTATGAAATTTACTGGAATGTATTTTCATGGACATTTTCACCCGCCCTGTTCTATATTTACTTAAGTTATTTGGCACATTTCCAGAAGAATTAAGGGAGTAGACATATGGTAGAAATACATATATATATTGTATATAATATATATATAATATATATTATGTATTATATATATTATATATATTATATAATATATATACACACACATACTTATGTGTGTGTATAATATATAATCATGTATATAACACAATGTATAATACATATATAATTAGGTATTATATATACTATATATGAAAGTATATTATTTATATATCTGTAGTTATATTCAAATACAACATACCAACAATCCATTTTATTCTTTCTAGTAACTCAGATGTAGCCCATCAAATAATGATAGCACCCAGTTAAGGAAAGCCTAGAATACTAGACTCGCTGAGTTAAAGACAACTGATAAAACCCAGAACCCATTTTATTCATCTTTAGAGCCCCAACGCGAAGCCTGGTACCTGAAATACAAAAGCTGCTTAATCAAAACTTGTTGAACATTTGTTGGATTAGCTCTTCACTCTTTTAAAAATTCACTCCTAGGCTCTGCGAAGCCAGAAGCTTCCTTCTTGTGTTAGTACACATTTTGATTTGCAAATACTCTGTTTACTGCAAATTTTCAAGAACACGGCTTTATTGTGCAAGAGCAAAGGTGGAAAATCTTTTATAATCTTTCAAAGATAATTCACTCATTCAGCAAACACTTGGCTGGGAGCAGAAATGCTAAGATGAAAGGCAATGTCACCGTCCTCCAGGAGTTCTTTACCTGGTGAAAGAGACAAACCAGAACGCAAACCCAGCGCGGTCTGCGAGGGCTATGTCAGAGTGTGTGAGGGTGTCCCACAGGAGTCTCAGGGAAGAGAAACAGTCAACTAAATTTAGCCTGAGGTTATTAAAGACAAAAGAAAGAAATCTGATTCAGTGAGTATTAAAAATATTTTAGGGCTTCCCTGGTGGTGCAGTGGTTGAGAGTCCGCCTGCCGATGCAGGGGACACAGGTTTGTGCCCCGGTCCCGGAGGATCCCACATGCCACGGAGTGGCTGGGCCCGTGAGCCATGGCTGCTGAGCCTGCGCGTCCGGAGCCTGTGGTCCGCAA
>NW_006776123.1:254105-260036 GCF_000442215.2 Lipotes vexillifer
AATATATATATATATTTTAATGCAGTTGAATGCCCAGTTAGGGAGGGATATGTCAGATTTACTGAAGGAAAATGCTCTAAGGAAGGTCAGGGGAGGAGGGAAAAGAGGGGAAAACCAGGTTGGAGAATATCTCCTATATCAGAAAAAAAGCAAAGACGATGTTTCTGTGAGTGTTTGATTTCTTATTACATCCTGCTCTCCAATTCATACATGTCGTTGAAATTCTAGGGAGGTCCTGAATTGCTGGTATCAGTTCCTCAGTTTTTCCTAATCCCATAAACATGTAGCATCTCTTCTCTGAATGAAACAGTCCCAGCATTTGGCAAATGAGCGTCAGGTGAAATGGTGGACAAATGAGTATCACTCTAGGATACGTTGACATTTCAGGCTGGACCCAGCTGAATGCTACATGCTCATTCTCTCCCTAAAGTCCCTCCTACTGACCCGACCCCCACCCACAAGTGTACTTGTATATGAATACCACTTCATTGGCCAGAACATTGCAAATCTGGAGTAGAATTTGATTGTGGCTCTGAAACTCACTCCAGAGGGAATGTCCTGATAACCTCCAGCACTTCATGCAAGCACATCTCCCCTGCCTTCAAAGAAACGTGGAATTCCATGCACAGAAGAGATCTAACACCCAATCAAATGCTTTAAGAACTCCTACAGGCACACCAGTCATCTCTCCCGTCTTCTCCTCTATGGGTGTTTTGCCAGTTCAAGGACCTCACCTGTGAGCCAGAGAGGAGCTGGAAACGCTATGACCCGTAGGGGTAGAGCTAAAAGCATCCAGACTCTATTAGACATCCACACGTAGACCAAATCCATGTATGCGTCCCTTGCATGCTGTGTATTAAATGTAGAAAAGTCCCTGGGACAAAAATCTAACTCACAGACAAGCTAGGCTTGGCCGTCACATACCATACTTGGGCACGCTGGCTACAGAAAGGGGGGTGAAAGACTACAGAAGACAAACTTCATCTCCTTTGCAGCTTTTCAGATGCTGTTTCTGGACCTGAAGACGACTTTTTCTTCATCTACACATCCACCCACTAAGCATTTATTGAGTACCTATCACACGCCAACGTACCGCTAGATGCTAGAGATAGAAAGATAGATGGATAAGATACCACCCAGGAACTCAAAGTCAGGTTAGGTAATTAGACAATGAGAACCCCCCGCAAAAAACTAGCAGTGACAAAACAACATGGTAATTGCTTTAACTGAGAAATGAAAGAAGTCTTGTGAGAATCTAGAGGACAGAAAAACTTCAATAAGAGAGTAAGGGAAGGGTTTCCAGAGGGGATAAAGGGTTTTTAAAATCAAGTACTCCGCTCCTCCTCTATCATGCTTTTCATACCCACCACTGGGTGCGTGTTGGGGAGAAAGGCCTGTTAGGGTGTTACTACCATTCTTCTAAAGAACCTTGCAATCCAAAGTGTGGTCGTCCCAAGACTAGCACCATCCCTATCAGCCTGAGGCATTAAAAAGGCAGAACCTCAGACCCCACTCAAGATCTTCCCATTGAGAATCTGCATTTTAACACGATCCCCAGGTGATTCATATGTGCATGAACAACTGAGAAGCATCGTCTGAGATGAGAGCCTCATCTCTGGAAATAAGCTTTCCACAGAATCAGGATCCCTCACCCAAAAAGGACAGCATTCAACGCCTACATTGGACAGTTCCCAAACTTTCTGGGCTCAGGATCTCTTTACATCTTAAAAGTTATTAAAGACACCAAACAGATTTTGCTTATGTAGCTTATAGCTACTGACACTTACCATTCTAGAAATTCAAACTGGGAAATATTTTGCTAGTCCATTTTAAAACAATAATAAATCTCTACATAATAACATAAATAACAGTTGTTATGCAAAATAACCATGTTCAAAAAAATATTAGGGAGAAGAATACCATAGTTTTTTACATATTTTCAAAACATTTTAACATCTTGTTTAATAGAAGACAGATGGATTCTCATATCTACTTCTGCATCCACACATCAACTAGCCCCTGGGCTCCACTGTATGCTCATAGAATGAGCGACAAAATTATATTTTAGCATGATTATGAAAATAGTTTTGACCACAGAGACCACCAGACCACACTCTGAGAACCACTGATCTATCACATCCCTAGAGCTCTCCTTTTTCATAAACACTTTACCTGTTGACTCTAAGGAAGCACTGTCATGCCCCGAATTTGTGATTTGTCACAACTGTAAAGAAAAGTCTTAACTGAATCTTTTGAGAAAGGTTTCTTAACTGTGTAAATTCTTTGGATGTAAAGATTCCACGTGCTCCCTTCCAAGACCAGTTGGGTGACCCTCACAGTTGTGTATTATCTTAGCCAAGCCAGGTTACCTCTGTTGACCTCACTGCAGTTAGTATTGGCTGCACTAACTCTAATTTGCATAAGTACACTGAAAATGAAGAGAAGCTATGCATAGGGAAAAAAAAAAAACTTCGTCAATTATCAATACTAACCAAATGTAAGGTGTTTTTACATATTTTCCACAATACCTCTTGTTACACACTTAACATTTAAAATGTTGACTTTCTGATTAAATTTTCATACTTAGGAAAAACCAGACCTAACTAGTACCTCCTCTATTTTACACCTGCTTCCATGTTCTATCTCCAGGTTTCTCTTGCTACTATTTTGTCTCGTCTTTATTTCCTCATGTGCTCCAAGAACCTTATTGCTCCAGTTTATTGTCTTAGCAGCCCAGGGAAATTTGGCCTTGCTCCTGAAGCAAACTTTATTTAAGACAGAAAGCATAGATCTAAAAGGGACCTTAATATCATCTAGACCAGTAGTTCTCAATCCTTCATGCGCACTAGAATCACCATTGCTCGGAGAATTAAAGGGAAAAAAAATAAAATAAAAAACACCAGAGTTTCACCCCAGACTAAATAAATCCAACTCTCCGACGTGAACTCAGGCTTCAGAAGTTTTTAAAAGGTCCACCAGAAGATTCTAATGTGCATCCAGAGTTGAGAAACTCTGATCCTCTGACCTAGTTCAGCTATGCACTTTATAGATTGTGGAGAGGGAATGGGAGGTTGCGGGGAGAACAGCCAGGAGGGAAGGAGCCTTATCTAGAATCTCCAGGACAGAGCTAGGAGTTGAACACCACATTCTGGGCAGACAATATAACCAACGTTCTTCCATGAATTCAGAGCTCTCAAAACACAAACAAAATGGAATTTACTCTCCTTCCTTTGAATGAAAGACACTGTTTAAATAACTGTATTAAGGTATGTTTCACATACATTAAAATATATGCATTCATTTTAAACTTAAAGTTCAATAAGTTAGGACTTCCCTGGTGGCACAGTGGTTAAGAATCCGCCTGCCAATGCAGGGGACACGGGTCCGAGCCCTGTTCCGGGAAGATCCCACGTGCCGCGGAGCAACTAAGCCCGTGCGTCACAACTACTGAGCCCACGCACCTTGAGCCTGTGCTCCGCGACGAGAAGTCCACGCACCGCAATGAAGAGTAGCCCAGCTGGCCACAACTAGAGAAAGCCGGTACACAGCAACAAAGACCCAACGCAGCCAAAAATAACTTAAAAAAAACCCAAAAAGTTCAATAAGTTAGACAAACTCATGTTCAGACCTCCCCAATCTTGAAATAGAACATTTCCATCATCCCAGAAAGCTCTCTGCCTCTTCCCTGCCAGCAACCTCCATCCCAGGCCCCAGGTGACAATTACTCTGATTTCTATCATTGCATATTAGTTTTTCTTCTTCTAGACCCTCAGATAAATGGAAGCAGACAGTATGCTTTCTTTCCTGTCTGCACTCTTTCGCTCAGCATAATTTTTTGAAGATTCAACTATGTTGGTTCATCAGTTTGTTCCACGTTATGGATGAGTTAATATCCCACTGTACGGATATTTCACAGTTCATCCATTGGGTTGTTCCCAGTTTGAGGCTATTACAAATAAAGTTGCTATGAACATCTCTGTACAACTCTTTGGGAGGGCATGAGTTTTTATTTCTTTTGAGTAAATATATAGGAGTGGAAATATTAGGCCCAGCATGGCCCTGGGAGGCAGGGCACATAGAAGAAACTGTTCCAGCCCGGCCGTCAGCCACAGCTGGTTCTGCATACAGATGGGGCTGTTTATTAACATGGAGATTAAAACACTGACTTCACAGGCATGCTAAAGGGATCGGAGACAATGTATGTAGAGTGGCTGGTAAATAGTAGATAGCTAGTCAACGATAGTAGAAATAACTAGAAGCAGAACTGGGTTGAACTGGAGCAAGATCCCTGAATTTTCCAGTGAGGTGTTTTTCCACTACTGCATGCTCTTCACCTGCCCCCAAGCCTCCTCTAGCCAAAGGTTCCCTCAGCCTCCACCCAACCCCAATACCCTCTCCTGTCCTTGAAGTTGAGGCCATAAAATATGAACTGCCCTCTGAAATAATTAATTTAGAAGTGTTTCTTGGCTAGTTTGCTTTAATAATTTTTAGTTCTCTTCGGAAAAAAAAAAATCCATATAATGGAATGCTTGGTACATGAGTTTAGTTAAGGCGAAATGTCCACCTTTCAGGCAGTATTAGGCTGAGATATTACCGCAAGGGGGTGACCAAACCTACCAGGACCTGTAAGTGAACCTGGAAATAGCTCTTGGACAATATGGGCCTATTTGCATTTAAACCCTCTCTGTCATCTAGTGCTTTCCTCCATGCTTATTTTCTACCTGTGCAACTCTTTCACTTGACTCCTTTAAGTGTTCAAATAAATGTCTCATTTTTCAAGGTCTACCACTCCTTTCCTACTCCTTTCCACTTGAAGGACAGAGGAGCAAAATAAATGCCCAATGGCCAACATGTCCTATTAAATACACACATGTACACACCACCCTCATCTATGTTCGGCTATGAAAATTGTGAAGACCAATTCACTTTACCAAATGCATCACGAAGGAAGCTACCATAGAATAAGAGGCGCTTTTCTCTGACAAAATGTCTCTGCACTCACGGGGGAGTGTGAGAAACGACCCTGCCAACCTCTGAGTTGACAAACCCCGGATGTTACCAGTTCCCCTCCCTGAGCTGACTGCGCTCACAGCCATACTTCCCCTCCCCCAACAGGCCCTCTCCCTGCCCTGCCCTGCCCTCCAGGCTTTTCCCTTGATCAAGAGCCTTTCTATAGCTTCTCAGCTAAATCCCAGGCCAGCAGACAGTGCTTCACCTCAGCCAATTTGAGTGCATGCTGCTTATGAGATTTTCTGAGACTCTCTCAGCTGCCACGTTAAAACTGCATGAGAGTCTTCCTCAGGAGGCCTAATAATATCGTGTTTCACCTTTGAGCCACTTTATAAACATTAACTCATTAAGCCACCCTTCTCTCCTCATAAGCTCTGGGCTTCTGCAGAGGGGACTTCATCCTCCACTCCCCTCAAATTACGCCAGGAGGAAATAAGCTGGGATCTGAAGGATCTTTTCTGGGGATTTTAGGCCAACACAACATTAATGCCAAAGGTCCTGGAATAACAAATGCCGCTTGGGTAAAATGGCATGGATGTTTCTTTAAAAGAGACTGAATTGAGGTTCTCATCTCCCAAAGCCAGATTAGCAGGATGAAGAACTTGCCTCCATGGTCTAGGGCAGGGTCACTGAACTACTATGGCCCATGACACAAAATCCAGCCTGCCGCCTGTTTTTATGAATAAAGTTTTACTGGAACAGAGGCATGCTCATTGATTTAAGTGATATCGCTGACCACTTTTCCATGACAGTATCAACTGAGTGGTTGCAACAGAGACCAAATGATCCACAAAGCCATAAAAGAAAAAAAAAATTACTGCCTGGTCCTCTAGAAGATGTTTGCTGACCCCTGGTCTAGGGAATTTAAAGTTTGTTCCCATCCCCCATATTCCCTAAATATCTTTAATCAAGTCTCTTTCC
>NW_006776123.1:260046-270715 GCF_000442215.2 Lipotes vexillifer
TTTCCCTCTCTGGGCCTCAGGTGCTACATTTGTAGACTGAATAACCTCTGACCTGAATCATTGCCTTGGGTTTATTCTCTCATTGTTCTGCAAGTATTACCATCGTATTTGTTGGCTTCGCCTCATCATTACAGCTGCCTTTTTTGTGAGGAGGAACAGAGTTCTGTGTGTCTCATGAATCACTGTAGGCACAAGGCTCTATGCTGAGCTCTAAATCCACTTCTGGAGTGTAACTGAACTGACTTGAATTATATTTCTTTCTTTGCAGAGAGATCTCGCAGAATGACGTCTTGGAAGTGATAGAGGCAAATGTGTTCTCCAACCTGCCCAAACTACATGAAATGTAAGCAAGAACCTGTTTGCTCATGGCTGTTCTCAGCCATAGCTTTAAAGTTCACTTATACTCCTGGGAGGCCCTGGCTCTGCTCTGCCCTCAGACCCCTAGAATTTCATTTTAAGATGTCAAAGTCAGTCCAAAAGTCCAAAGTCATGTGTCTCTGCCTGGTGATCCAGGTCCCATTCCAGAGCTTGGTCTTATCCTGCTTCTTCCCTCCCAGAATTTCTTGCGTAGTAGACTCAAGAATCTAGCTCTGTGACTGCAAGTGTGTCCACCTCATCCTCTCATGCAAATTTATTCCACAGTCAAAGCCCAGAATAAATCCCCCATGATGTAGCTGAAGATGGGCAGTCTTAGTTTGACTCCATATACCCACCATGAAACCTTGGCCAAGATACAAAATCATGCTAAGACTTAGTTTTCTTATCTGTAAGTGAGAATAATAAAATTGCATGCCTCACAGGATCACTGTGATGAATAAATGAGATGATAAACGTTAAATAGATCTAACACATCAACCGGCGTACAGCGAGATCATCACAATCCTTGGCCTCTTTACTACTCCAACCAAAATTACTTCCTCTTGTTGACATTCTAGTTTTACATACATGCCAATACTCACACAGATCCACCTTGTTTCATACCAGTCTCTAATTACCATAGGTTGTCAAAGCCAGAAGAGACTTCACAGACAATCTGGTGCAAAATTTTCCGAAGTATATTCTGTGTGTCATTAAACACTTGGAAAATTATTCAGTGCTCCGAAAAAGGAAAAAACTCTATGGTCAAATAAGGTTAAGTTGGACAGATTCACTTACCATAGGAAAACTCAGAGCCTGTAATAAGCGAATATACACTTGGAATCTCCAAGAAGGATATCGTATTAAGAGTTTCTCGGCTAATGTCATGGGAAAGGTTTCTCTGCGAAGCACTGATTAGTATCTCACAAAATTCTCATGGAGCACAGTTAGGAAAGCCAGTGACCCACTTCCCTAATTTTACAGGTGAGGAAAGAAAGAGAGAAGTTGTGAGCCTTGTCTGGTCACCCAGCCAAATCCACAGCAGGATAAGGACTTGAACATAAATCTCCTGACTCCTTCATATCTTTTTGAGCACTTTTTAGCGCTTGTCAAGCATATATACATACCCACACACACATGCATAATTCATATATGCATACATACATCCATATGAATTTGTTTAGGAATGACAGTCTGTCCATCCTGGCAGAACTCCTTCCCTTCTCTCCTACTCACTTCGCATCCCACTCTCATTCTTCCTCGTTGTCATTAAGCCTCTGCAACTGACGCCTTCCCTCCCTCCCCCCATTGCCCTCGTGCTCCTTCCTTCCTTCTCACTCTGCTTGGCCTTTCCTTACCCTAGTTGGGAAAGAGATCTGACCAGGGTCTCAGAACCCACAGAGAATATCAGAGAAATGAACCAAAGGGCAGCTGGCCCTCCGGGCAAGGTCAAACAGGCGTCCCTCTATGTTCTTCAACGGGCAGTGGAGCTAATGCGATGGCTCTTTCATCTCTTCCCTGCACGGAGAGGTGCTCAGCCCCATGTAGCACTGACCGTACTTAAAATGATTAATTACCTGGTACTTGGATCTGGGTAGTTACAGGTTACTGCAACATTAAAGCTAATGAAACAGGGAGGAAGTAATTAACACAGAGCATCTCTGCAAATATACATTGATGTAGCAAGATGGGGAAAGGGCAGCCTCTCTCTGTCGGAATCCAAATGTGAACACGCCCACCTCCAGAAGTGCACTGTGTCCAGATCAGGACACAGTGCAGGTCAACCTGGGGCAGAAGCCATCACTTCCCATGAGCTGTGAGAGAGCAGCCTCAGTGTGCAGCATGAGGGGACTCACTGGCACATTCCCAGCTGCTGTCTGCTGGGACTGCACAGAGATGCCTACTGGTTTTCCCCCAGTCTTTGTTTTCCTTTGCCCCTTTACTCTCCTTTTCTCTAATCTCCTTTGTCTCTTCAGCCTTTTTCCTTCCCACCCTCTTTTGTTGTTTTCCATGCCCTTCTCTCTTGTCTCCCAACCAGACAAAAGCTCGTTTCCCCCATTAGTCTTGTCCCTATGCTCTTAGCCTCCTCAGACCCTGGGAGATCCTTAATGGTTAAAGACTCAACTGGGCTCAGTGAAAATGACTCACCCAGTCAGCACTTTGTTTGTCTCTGATGAATAGGTTCCAGGAAGACTTCAGTGCCGAGAGTTATATGGGACAGGATTAATATTTTGTTTGCGCAGTTTAGTATAGTAAAAGACACCGCATGTATGCTCAATTTTTGTTGAAACGATGGATGGATGAATAGATGGATGGATGGGTGAATGACATTAACATACTCTTTGCATAATGTGAAAAACACCATAGCATTCCTTACCGTTGAGGTCACGCGCATGTTCTTTCCTCTTTTACAGTAGAATTGAAAAAGCCAACAACCTGCTATACATCGACACTGATGCCTTCCAGAACCTTCCCAACCTCCGATATCTGTAAGAACTCCTGTGCCCACTGTATGATCAAATTGTGCACTCATCTTTTAGCAAAATATCCATTTGCAACTCTGGGGAACAACTGCTTTTAATCAAAGATGTGGGGCAGAAGTGGAAGTGGGGAGACACTTGCTGGCGGATTTTAGTTTAGTTTATTGAGTGAATCCCACTGACATAATTGCATTTTGTTTTCATTTACAAAAACAGACATCATCGTAAGGAATGCCATTTGCATTAATGGGATGGTCACAAGGACCTCTTGCAGAACTCAGTCATAATTTAGTGTTAATGAGATACAGCCAAAATTTCCGCTAGCATTTAGCCTGTGACCTTGACCTCAAAGACATCATCTCTCTTGTTCTGCATTTAAGCATTTTTTTCTTTGCTAGATTACAGTGTTTTATATTAAAAGTTTTGGTTAATAATAGACACGGTATTTTTATCAGCAGAGAGATTCCTGGTGTTTGAGCTTTATGCCTTGGGCCTGCCTCCATTTGCAAAATCCCTGCTTCTTCCATTCAAACAGCTTCCAGACTAGCTGAGGGCCTGTCAGAGCCCTGAGTGCTGTGATGGGGCTCCACAAAATAACAGATAAGAATTTGACCTACGGAGTCAAACTTTCTGGACCCATTTATTAGCTACTGATCACAGGCAAGAATCTAACCTCTTAAAGCCTGTTTCCTTGTCAAGAGAATGGAAATCATGATGAGTGTGTATCCGTTATCTATTAACATAATAATAATGCATAACCACCTACCCCCAAAAGACAGTTTTTAAGCAACAACGATGTATCATTTTTACCTGTCTGTGAGTTGATCAGTGGAATGGTTCTGCTGAGCTGGACTCTGTTGGCCTGACCTCAGCTAAGCTCACGCATGTTTTTGAAGTTAGTTGGCAGGTGAAGTGGGTGCTGGCTGCTCTGGGTGGTCTCGGTTTGGGACGACAGCTCTCCACCAAGTGGTGTTCGTTTCCAGCCAACTCACACAGGCTTGTTCACATGGCTGTCCTGGGGTTCCAAGACAGAGAGTAAGCTTGCAAGTCTCTTGAGACGTAAACCCTGAATTCGCACACCATTTCTTCTGTTGAATTTTATTAGCCAAAGCAATTCATGGGACCAGCCGAGGTTCAAGAGGTGGAGAACCATACTCCACTACTTGATGGAAAAAGCTGCAAAGTCAGAAGACAAGGTGTGTGGATACAGGGAAGGATAGGGAATTGAGGCCACCTTTGCAATCAATTTAAAGCATGTAAAAAGTTCTGCACAGTTCCTGTGACATCATAGTAAATGCTCAATAAAGATGAGCTACTAGTGATATTATGACTCTGTCCCTAACTTCTGATCCAGGAGACCTGGAGTTAGCAAGTAAAATACGGAACACTGGGCCACTGTGGTTTAGCTCACTGAATGGAGGCTGACTGAGGGAATAAAAGATTTAACAGAACAAAGTCCCTACGACCTGGAACTTCTGCTCTCTGATAGGAGCCCCAGAAAGGATCTGAGAGAGAAACAAGGTCTTCCACTCCTGAGTTCATGTCAGAGGCAGGACCAGCTTCACTGGCACGCAACCAGGGCAGCCTCACGGGGCTCCATGCTCTAAAGGCACCCAGGCTCAGAGGGCCTTGCCCCAGGTATAATACTCTGCTGTCGCCATCTTGAAACACTTAAACAGCTTTGAACGAGGAGCCCTGCATTTTCATTTTGCACTGCACCTCACAAATTATGTAGCCATTCATGCTCAGAGGTCAGGGTTATGACTGACTCAAGAGCCGTGGCTCTCTAAATGGACTTTGCTACACTCTCTGTAGAATCTAACCTGGGTTAGGTACATAGCAGTGGAGGAAATCTGAGGTAACAGAAGAGGCATGGGCCTTAGGATTAAAAAAAAAATCTAGGGCCTCATCCTGACTCCACCATTTACTCTTGGGCCAATCACTGGATTTCTGAGAGGTGCATAGCTTATAGGACTCTCAAGTGAGGTTTACATGTGAAAATATACTGTAAACTACAAACTGCTCAAAAACATTAATAAATGTACTAAGTATTTGTAGGATACTCTCTCTGGCCAACCAGTCAAAGTCTACAAGTCCACCCTCAGAAAAAGTCCAATAAGGGTTTAATACAGAGTTATGGTGGCCCCTAAGACCTTCAGCTTTCACCCAGAGTGTTTGGCATGAGTTAAAAAAAAAAAAAAAAAAAAAAAAAAGGACCACCCTCAGAAAAAGTCCAATAAGGGTTTAATACAGAGTTATGGTGGCCCCTAAGACCTTCAGCTTTCACCCAGAGTGTTTGGCAAAAAAAAAAAAAAAAAAAAAAAAAAAAGGACTTTGGGACATGCCTTTACATTTAATGGAGCAGTATAGAAAAGAAAAAGAAAAAACTATATATGACGTCAGAAGGACTGGATTCCAGATGAGATGCTGTTATTCATTAGCTAGATAACCACTAGCTTCTCTAAGCCTCCTTATCTGTAAATTGGGTGGTTGTAAAAACTCAATAAGATTATGCCTGTAGAAACATTTTGCAAGTTGTTTTTAGTGTATAAGCCATAAAGAACTATATAGATATAAAATTCTTAAAACTACCTATTACCCAGGTGGTTTCCTTCACCCCTTCCTCTTTTCTTCTTTCCCTCCCAATTGCCATTCTTCCCTTCCTTCCCCTCTCCCCTTCCTCTTAGAAAAAGTCTGAGTGGAATAGGGGCGGCCACAGAACCTTCCATAGCAGAACAAAAGCACATTAGGATATGCAGAGGGACACCCCTATTCACAAACTGTCACATGTGGCTCGTGAGAAGCGCTCCTGCAGAGGAGAGATTCGAGAAGATAGGGACCCCCTCACTCACACATTCCACAGCTATGATGATAACAGCAGGTCTGAGAACGGGGGCCTGGGAGCACGTGACCAAGGGCTGGGCAATCACTGCAAAGTTTGAAATCAAGAGCTCCAGCATTTGACCCTAATATTAGCCCGCACCTTGTGGCCAGCACCATTTGTTCTTATTAATAAGGACCCTCAGCCCTCCCTCTAGGGGATGAGGGCTGGGGAGGAACTTGGGAGGATGTGGGCGTGGAAGGCACAGCCCTAGACTGAAGGGGGAACTCTGGCAGCACAGAGGGGACAAATCTCCGACTTTGACTCTGGAGATCTGTGTCATCTGTCATCAAGTCCAGCCTCCCCTTTGTGTCCTTTTCTCATTTTGAGGTGTTCAGTAATCCTTAGGCACACCTGGCTCCCCCATCAAGTCCAGACAAAGCTGGAGGTGACCCACTTCCAGCCACATCTGTTCCTAAGAGGATCCTGGTTATCGTTCTCAGAGCATCTGAAACACGCTTTCTAACTGGGGAAAGAAAAGAACTTGTAAGCAGCTGAGAGGAATCGTCTCACTGTTAAATGATCCTCCTCAATGGCTCTGGAAATATATATATACTTACATAATCCTACAGAGTATGAGGTCCCGTCACATCCACTGCCATGCTGATCCCCCTCCGGAAGTTGGGACGAAGAGCCGTCCATCTTAATCCTTTGGACTTATTGCCCAGGGTGGACTTTCCCCAGCTGCACACTCCTCCCGGAAGGCAGCACAGGGTCACCCTGGGAACTGGAGCAACTTTTCACTCCAAAGACACTCTACCAGCAAGACATCTATTGAGGTCTCTCAGACCGTGGTCCTTTGAAGTGTTTTCCAAACTGCTAAGAGGAATCACCTAAATTCAGAGTTGGTCCTCTAATCTAAAAGATGATTTCGTGGAAAAAAAAAAAAGCCCAGTTAAGCTTCCTCTTTTTCCATTCTTATTTGTGTCTGAGCAGCGGTCATGAACAGCTTCGCAATCCAGCAGCCAGGTAGAGGTGGGAGGCAACGATTTCAGATATTCTTGGGAATGATGAACTACTTGCTTCAAGGCAAAGAAGAAACACAAAATAGATGAAGGAATCCAGAGGGGACCAGTAGGATGGAGCAGTTGTTTATTTCCTTAAGCCAGGTTAAATGTTTATCATCACAGCCAGCAGAGCAGGAAATTACAAGCGGGGGTGAGTTGTCATTTGACTTGAGAACCCTAAGCGCTGCATACACACACACACACACACACACACACACACACACACCTTAGGAATGTTATTCTGAAATTCTCAGCGTTGATTCCATTTCATGCTGATCATTTGATGGCACAGAATTCAAGACAACTAGAAATCAGCGTTCTTCATTATTCCCTTCATCCTTCGTTGAGGAACCTGAAATGGTTGGGGGTGGGGGTGGAATCTCATGAATAAAGAAATGTACTTTGACTAGAAGAATATACATCAAAGGATTCATCTGGGTGGATTTTTTTCAAGTCAGTATTGTATTTGCAAGCAGTATTTCTTTCTTTACCACTCTGCCTTCCTGGAGCTGACCTTTTGCGCATGAAAGATTATCTATTGATCTGTAAATAAGGTTTACACAATATTCTCTTGCCTTTGCATCCTGTCAGCGTAATTCTTAGGCAGCTGGGTGCTGCTCTTTGCTACTCAATAAACCTTAATTCCATCTTGGCAAACCCTTCACACAGCTGGGTGGGCCCGCACCCTCAACCGACAACTATCTTCCTGTCACGTGGGGGACTCTTAGAGCTTCTTAGGGGGCTGTTCATGGCAGCCACACCATCTGCTTTCTCCAGCCAGGGATGATTCCAGGAGAGTCTTCACTGGGACTCACCTCAGCAGTTCTGGCTGTTTCTTCCCCCACCCCTCCCCCTAAGTCCCTCTCTCTCTTTTCTGCGTTCCTCTCTTTCATTTGTTTTGGTAGGAGTGATGAAAGTAGCTTCTTTGGTTATAAAAGTTAAGCCATTTGTTGGACATCGCATGGCAAAAGGGACAGAGGGCAGGGATTCAGGAGGTGGCACAGAATAACAAGGAAGCACAGAGGCTCCAGGGCCATCTGGCTGGGCTCAGGTCTCGGTTCCTACCCTTCATAGTTGTGTGACCTTGGGTAACTGGCTTAACTTCTCTAGGTCTCAGTTTTCCTTTCTATAAATGATGAATAACACTGCCTGCATCTCTGCATTGTACTAAATGAAGTACTGAAAAGAATGACATTTAAAAAACTCTCAATAAATGTTAGCAATTCTTATTAAATTCCTGACTCTTATCATTTACTAGCTAAGGGAGCCTGTGTAAGGGACTCCATCTCTATGTATCTCAGTTCTCTCCTCTGCAAAAAAAAAAAAAAAAAAAAAAAAAAAAAAAAAAAAAAAAAAAAAAACCTTAAGGGACTCCATCTCTATGTATCTCAGTTCTCTCCTCTAAAAAAAAAAAAAAAAAAAGAAAAAGAAAAAAGAAAAAAAGAATACCTATCTCTGAGAGTCTTGTAAGGATTAATTTGATGACGATGGTGATGATGTGTTGGTGGTGGTGATATCTCTTTCCCCTTCCAATATTTCTAAGGTTTTGAAGGCCTTGTTTCTTTTGGACAGAACGCACTGATCAGCATTCACACATGAAAATATATCATTTGTGTTTCTCAAAAGTAAAAGGCATCCTTCTTACCAAACTCCTGACAAATCCAGAAAGGTCCCTCCAAACAAGTGAAATTACAAAATCCTGCATAATCCTAACCCCTCCTTTTGCTCATTTTCAACACTAGTGGTCCACAATACCTCATGCCATCCCCATCAACCAACTGGTTGGATAATGCTTCCTATTTTTAGGTTGATTTACAATTTAACTCTTTTTATCATTCTTCATTGCATTTGAACCTCACAACAATCCAAGGAGTAAGCAGGGCAGTAAAAGTACAAGCAATTACAGAAGCCAGCTGGCCATGTCTGTACTCCCTGGTCACAGAGCTCTTCGGACAGGAATGTGCAATGTCCCTGTGGACTGTTCCGATACTTTTGATGTCCCGCAACATTTGGTTCTCTGTGGTGGTGGGGAAAGAGCCATACTTGGGTTCATTTTTCAAAGTTACTGCAGCCACGTGCACAGTAGAAAGGATCGGTGCCTTCCCATTTCTCCTGCATCATTTTGGATGTGAAGTAGCCAGTCAGTAAGGACTCATTCATTCAGCCAATCATTCAACAATCATTTATTGAGGCCATACTATATCCCAGGCTTTATTGTGATGTTTCTTGGGTGTACAAAAGATGACAAGACAGATGAAGCCTCTGCCCTTATGGAACTTACATTCTAATTAGAGAGACAAATGCTGTTGTATAATGTCCGTGGTGATAGTGATATGAAGAAAAGTAGAGTGATGGTTTAAAAAGGGTGGTCGAGAAAGGATAGAGGGGATGGCCTTGTGAGAGATAAAGGAGTCATCTACGGACAGCTCCCAAAACAAGGAGCTCAGTCTTCTGGGGAGAAAAGACTGTCATTCATTAACCCCTGAATATAATACATCTTTCAAGCTGTGTGGCACTGGCCATAGATAAGAGGACTGATCCAATGCCTTGGGTTGGACTAGTCAAGGAAAGCTTCTTTCAAGGTAGGGAGGATTTAGCTGCAACTTGGGGGATGAATAAAATTTAGAAAGACAGAAAAGAAGGAATTTTCTGTGAAAGAAAGAGGTGAGTAAATGCATAGAACATAACAGGGCCATGGAATAGGCAGAGGATGACGAGATACTGAGGCTCAATAAAAAGGTGTACACTGAGAAGGAGTTTGACTACATCAGGATGGATTGGGTTTGGGGAGATTGGAAAACTGAATTTAAGCAAGGAGTTTAGTAGCAGAGAATAAGCTATAAGAGAGTCTTACCAACAAGGACCTACTGTATAGCACAGGGAACTATACTCAATATTTTGTAATGACCTATAAGGGAAAAGGATCTGAAAAAGAGTAGATACATATGTGTATAAGTGAATCACTTTGCTGTACACCTGAAACCAACACAGCATATTGTAAATCAACTATACTTGAACTGTTTTTAGAAAAAGAGCTTCTTAAGCAGCAGAGTGACAGGATGACAATGATTTGGACTGTAGATTGACAGGTAACAGGGTATAGACTATACTCAAGGGAGACCTGCTAAGGACCAGTTGCCATAACGCAGGAGTACAGTAACGGGGGCACCTGGAGGAATAGAAAGGCATGGTTCAACGGGGGACACATTTCCAAAACCGAACCACCGGCATATGATTTCCCTCTAGGTCGGACGGCCCAAGTGAATGCGGTGATTTTTGCCCACTCACCTCTAGTAACCCCCAAAGCCTCCCTTCCCCCTAGTGGCTCCCACACAGAATCACCCTGCAGACAGTATTCATCAAGAATTCAGTCTGGGCCAGAACTCACCCTACACAGTGGCTGTGAGTATTGGGAAGAAATTATTAGCCACCTCCCTGGCTGTCAGTGTTGTAAATGTCTAAGGATGTTGTCATGACTACAAGGATGTCTGGGCGCAATGGAAATTACACAATTGCTTCTTTTATCAGTAATCTGTCTAGCAGAGCCAACTTTGCCTGCCACTGTCAACTCCAGGAGAAGATAGCCCGAGTTTCCTTGTGGAACCCTGGAGTTCACCACGAGATTTCAGCCTGAGCATGTCAGCCCCAGGAGAGCGAGAACTTCCTCTTGTCTCGGGGCCTGCCTGTAACAATGGTGACATGTTCCTGCTGCTAACCTCTGCTCTTCATTCCTCTGACCTGTTCAGTGCTTTGTGCACCAAGAAGCTCAGGCCTTCTCCATCAGCAAGGCAATTACTGCATCTATCAATTCACATCAGTATGTTCAGGTTGATGGTCTTCTTCTCAAGGGAAGTGGCATATTTTTAAAAAGGAGCCTGGAAAAGGCAAGGTGAAACCCAAGAATTGATAATGATAGACTCCCAGGCGCGGGGCTTCTGAGAGGG